>NW_028171497.1:15000-72500 GCF_963971535.1 Notolepis coatsorum
GAGAGAATGACTGTGTTACCGTGTGAGGGAGGCAGACCGGTGATGAAGTCCAGGGCGACGTGCGACCAGGGCCGACCGGGAACAGGGAGCACAGACGGTGCACGCAAGGACGAAGTCGCGGGTGTCCTCCCTCATGGTGACCCACCAGAAGTGCCGCTTCAGCAGGGACAGGGTACGGTTGATCCCAGGATGACAGGCGAACCGGGAAGCGTGGACCCACTGGAGCACCTGGGAGCGGACAAGGTCAGGGACAAAAAGCCGGTTAGGTGGGCCGTTACCTGGATCAGGCTGGACGCGCTGGGCCTCCCGGACGAGGGACTGGATCTCCCAGGTGGCGGCGGCCACCAGGCAGGAGGAGGGCAACGGCCACCAGGCAGTTGGGGACAAACTGCCTGGAGAGGGCGTCTGACTTGGTATTCTTGGAGCCAGGCCTGTAGGTCAGGGTGAAATTGAACCTGGCGAAGAACAGGGCCCAGCGTGCCTGGCGGGAGTTCAGGCGCTTGGCCGTCTGGACGTAAGCGAGGTTCTTGTGGTCAGTCCAGACCAGGAAGGGGATCTCCAATCCCTCCAGCCAGTGCCTCCATTCCTCCAGGGCCAGTTTGACTGCCAGGAGCTCCAGGTTCCCGATATCGTAATTGACCTCCGCCGGGGTCAGGCGGCGAGAGAAGAAGGCGCAGGGATGCAGTCTCTGGTCAAGAGCGGAGCGTTGGGAAAGGACCGCCCCTACTCCGGTACTTGAGGCATCCACCTCCACCACGAACTGGCGGGACGTGTCTGGCTGGACGAGGATGGGCGCGGAGGTGAAGCGCCAGCGCAGCTCAGCGAAGGCGGAGTCCACTCTGTCTGACCAGACAAAGGGCATGGAAGGCGAGGTGAGTTGGGTGAGGGGTGCAGCGACCCGGCTGTAGTCCCTGATGAAACGCCGGTAGAAGTTAGCAAACCCCAGGAAGCGTTGGAGCTGCTTGACGTTGGTGGGACGGGGCCAGTCGGTCACCGCCTTGATCTTCTCGGGATCCGCCTGGATCTTGCCGCCCTCGATGATGTAGCCGAGGAACCCGATGGAGGAGACGTGGAACTCACACTTCTCCGCCTTGACGAACAGCTTGTTCTCCAGTAGGCGTTGGAGGACCCGGCGGACATGCTGAATGTGCTCTTCCATAGAGCGGGAGAAAATCAGAATGTCGTCCAGATAAACAAAGACAGAGCGGTTAAGGACATCACGGAGAACGTCATTGACAAGGGCCTGGAAGACAGCAGGGGCGTTGGTCAACCCAAAAGGCATTACCTTGTACTGGAAGTGTCCGAGCGGGGTCTTAAATGCCGTCTTCCATTCGTGACAAGGTGATAGGCATTTCTGAGGTCCAACTTCGAGAAAATGGTGGCACCTTGCAGGGGTTTGAAAGCAGAGTTATCAATGGCAGGGAGTACTTGTTCTTGACCGTGATGTTATTGAGACCCCGGTAGTCGATACAGGGGCGAAGGGAGCCATCCTTTTTGGACACAAAAAAGAACCCCGCGCCGACAGGAGAGGAGGAGGGGGTAATAATGCCCGAGGCCAGGGACGTATCTCTCCATAGACTCTCTCTCTGGGCATCAGAGGTTAAACAGGCGACTAGCGGGGAGCGGGACTCCCAGGAGCAAATCAATAGCACAGTCGTACTGGCGATGAGGTGGCAGGGAGAGAGCCTGTTGTTTACTAAACACAGCCTCTAGATCGTGATAAATTGGAGGAACAGTCGAAAGGTCAATAGGTTCGTTGGGAACGGGAGAACCTGCGGCTCCCAGTGGTGACCGCGCCGACCGTAGACAAGAGGCGTGGCAGTGAGCACTCCAGCTCGTGACTGAGCCCGTTGGCCAATTTATTACAGGGTTGTGTAGCTTTAGCCAAGGCATGCCTAGCACGATGGGGTTATGGGGGGATTCAGTGACGTGGAAACGGATCTCCTCGCTATGATTCCCGGAGAGTTGAAGGCGGAGAGGCGTGGCGTGGCGGGTTATTTGCGAGAGCAACCTCCCATTTAGGCCTTGAGCATCGCGGGGAATTGGCAAGGCGTCGGTGGCAATGTGGTAGTGGGACACTACCCCACCGTCAATGAGGTTTTCGTCTGCGCCCGAGTCGACCAGCGTGGACAGAGGGAGTGATTGACCATTGTGGTAAAGCGTGGCACTGAATTGCATATTTGGGCCGGAGCTGGGAACAAACTTAAAGCTTGTGCATGCGCCCAGCGTCACTGTCGAGCCCCGTCGTTTGGGCAAACCGAACATGAAGCGATGGAGTGGCCTAGTTGCCCGCAGTACAGACATGCCCCTGACCTGAGTCTGTAACGGCGTTCGCGGAGAGGGACGCGAGAGCGGTCGAGTTCCATAGGCTCCGAGTTGTCGACTCTGCGGCTTTGCAGCGGCACGCTATTAACAGTGTGCTCCGGATCTGCGGCTCTGCAGCGGCACACTGTTGACGGCGCTGGCTTTTTCACGGCGGCGTTCCCGACGACGCGTGTCCAAATCTCTGGCTAAGATAATCAAATTGTCAAGGGAAGTAGGCTTCTCTTTAGAAGCCAATTCGTCTTTTAGGACGTCGCTGAGTCCCTGGCGGAAAGCCCCTCGTAATGGCTCGTCGTTCCACTGGGAACCAGCTGCCAGGATACGGAATTCAATAGCATACTCGCTCACGCTGCGATGTCCTTGGCGGATGGTGAATAAAGTGGCCGTTCTATCTGAACCACCAACTTTTCGCATGTCGTCCATGTAATCGGAGTACGAATCGCAGAGGGAGGAATTACTGAAGTGGAGGGCGGTTGCCCACTCTAACGCGGGACCCATGAGCAAACCAGACAGGTAGGAGATTTTGGATTTGTCGCTCTGGTAGGTTAGTGGTTGTTTCCCAAATACTAAAGAGCATTGGAAGAGAAAGGCACGACACTTGGCAACGTTTCCGTCGTAACGCTCTGGCGTGGGTACGTGGGGCTCCCTGTACTGGGATGCAACACCACGGGTGGAGAGACAACAGGGGGAACGACTATCTGGGATGGTACATATGCAGTGAATCGCTCAAATTGTTTGTCTCGCTCCGCGG
Organism: Notolepis coatsorum; assembly: GCF_963971535.1. Taxonomy (NCBI): domain Eukaryota; kingdom Metazoa; phylum Chordata; class Actinopteri; order Aulopiformes; family Paralepididae; genus Notolepis; species Notolepis coatsorum. The sequence continues at coordinate 18,074 of NW_028171497.1, forward strand.
AGCTGAGCGTGAGGGTGCCGAGCTGGGACATGGCTTCTTCCAGTAGTTGTGTGTGTTTATTTACCAGAATGGCGTGTCCGGTGACGGCGGCCTGGATGTTTCTGCTCCATTCCCCGGCGTCCTGTGTCGCTGAGTCCGACGTCATGGTCGCAGTGTTCTGTGAGGATAGGGGTTCTTGCGGAGCCCAATAGCAACACAGGAGGAGAGAGAATGGAGCGGTTTAGGGTTCTTTAATTGTTCTTCCCAAACAAGCAGAGTTATAACAGGAATGTGTGATAGATGGGGGTTATAATGTTCTTGGGGGGGGAATGAGAACAGGTGCACTTCCAGTGCAGCTGTCGGCAGAGAGCACAGGTCTTGCGTTTGGGAGAGTGAGCAGGGGTACTCCTTGCTTGGCTCGAAACGTCCAGGCAGGAAGGGCGCTGGAGCGGGGAGCACAGGTCTTGCATTTGGGAGAGTGAGCAGGGGTACTCCTTGCTTGGCTCGAGATGTCCAGGCAGGAAGGGCGCTGGAGCGGGGATTCTAGGGCACAAGAGATTAGGGAAGGGATAACACAGGGGTAGATACAGCTGGTCTTCAGGTAGAGTCGTCGTACCTAGATAGGCAGTTTAACACTGCGACGCCGGATGACAGGATCTGCCAGGTGATATAGGGATCTGCTGATGAGGGAATCCCTCATGACCGATTGATGAATGACACACACACAGAAACCCCCATCCCAGACACTCACACACACCCAGTATTGCAGGTGACCGAGATTATAGCTCACACACCCTCACCCATTAGAACCTCACGCAGACAGACCAAACCAGTTGACCAACTATTGGCAGGGGAGGACCAGACCCACTTGTGTATTGGAGATAGGATTTAAACAACTTGTTGAGAACAGTAAGGAACTGAGTCTAGCCGAGACTGTTGTCATGGAGGGACCTCTACTGTGCTGCTGTGTAACCTGTGCCTTGTCTGCTGAATAAATCACCTTCTTCACCAACTGAGCCATTGCCTCTGAAAATCATCTCCAGTCTGAATTCTTCTTGAAACCAGACTACCCTCATCGAATCTACTTCAGTAGTAAGGGAGTTAGAGAAGGGGGTGGTGAGTGATCAAGTAAGAGAGTTAGGGAAGGGGGTGGTGAGTGTTCAAGAAGGCCAGAGTCAGCCCATAGGAGGCAATGAGTGACTCGTAGATTAGGTTTGGATAGGGTGACTTAGGGATGGGTTTTTTGTTTTGTGTGTTAAAATGAGAACCACCAGCTGATCACAGAGTCAGTGCTGACATTTCTGCACGAGTCAGAGTTGTATCAGAGGATATAGTATTATTTTATTTATTATTATTATTATTATTATTATTATTATTATTATTATTATTATTATTATTATTATTATTATTATTATTATTATTATTATTATTATTATTATTATTATTATTATTATTATTATTATTATTTGTACACCACTTTGAGGAGGGCTTTATTTGAAAAAATTCAAATTGTAAACCCAGATTTGTTTTGGCAGTCTGAGAGCTGTATGTTGAGTTGTTTTTTTGTGGAGGACATCTTCGGTTTTGCAGGATTTTTGGAGAAGGCATGGCACCTGAGACAAAACACACTGTATCCTATATAATTGTATTTGAATTCACCTTGCTTTTCTGTTTATTTACATTGAGTAGAGCTTGTGTTATATTACGTTTTATTGTATTTTCTTGTATTTTTTGTATGGCCATCTTGGTCTATGTCATTTGTTAAGTAATTGGTAAAGTATATTATTATATACTTATTGTTATGTGTCTTGTAAGCCCATATGGGCTGGGCATACATCTGTATGTAAGACACGAAAATAAAAAATATCAAATCAAATCAAAAATTATTATTATTATTATTATTATTATTATTGTTATTATTATTATTATTATTATTATTATTATTAATATTATTATTATTATTATTATTAGTATTAATATTATTAATATTATTATTATTATTATTATTATTATTATTATTATTATTATTATTATTATTATTGTTATTATTATGGTTATGATTATGATTATGATTATGATTATGATTATGATTATGATTATTATTATTATTATTATTATTATTATTATTATTATTATTATTATTAATATTATTATTATTATTATTATTATTATTATTATTATTATTATTATTATTATTATTATTATTATTATTATTATTATTATTATTATTATTATTATTATTATTTTATAGTCTACTCTAGTGCTATTATATCATTGATTCTGATGTCCCTTTGCATTCACTACATCCACACTGTGAGTATTACTGTATTGGTAATTAGTGCTATTCTATCATGCTGCTATATTTATATTATATTATATTTATGCAATTCTGTCTTATTTTATTGATGATGCCGCTGCAAGGAGCCAAGAGGAAGAGGAATCTCACACTTGGGCCCTTGGGCCATTTCAGGACTGTTTAGTTCAGGTGAGGGGGGCCAAAGGGGGGGGGGGGGGGGCTGACAGAAAAGGTTTGAGAGCCACTGGTCTAAGATGACGTGACGAATTAAATCTGATTCTGAATCTGCCTAATTTCGAGATATTATCGTAAAGTTTTGAAACAAGTTCAGATGGACTGGAACAAGTACCCTCACTCACCACAAGCTATTTTCATTTGTTTTCTGAAAATAAGATTTTATAAAAGCTTAAAATGCTTGTTAACTCATTCATCGCCTAGGGGTCGCTGTTTACCTTCTGGGTAGAGTGCTAAAACTATATGAAATATTATAGCTATGGATCTAATACACCCGTCGACTGTCAGTGAGTTTCTTCCGGTCAAATACATTTCCGTTTTATACCGTGATGAATATGAGTATATTTCCAGAGCGTTCTGTCTAATCTCAAGAAACTCGAGCAAACCACGCTTCAATGTATTTCCTTGGAAGTGCCATTTGTCGCTTGATTTATGAATCGTTCTGAAAATAACGCTAGATTATCGGTATATGTGTCCTCATGGACAATACAGAAGCGGGGCTGAAAAATCGCTTTTGCGTGCCTTGGCACACACACACACACACGCTCCAATGGTGGCGAAAGAAACATCTGATTAACCCAAGATTGGTAACATAGATTCCTTACCTGGTCTCTGATGTACTGCAAAAAGATGAATTCAATTCCTGATCGCCATTCCAAATACTGATCGCGTTTATTGATCCAACGTTATATGTCCTCCTCCACTGCCTCCCTCACTGTCCCGACATCCAAGCTTAAAAACTTTGGAGATCGGGCCTTCTCTCGTACTGCACCCCGACTCTGGAACTCCCTCCCCCAGTCCATCAGAGACTCCCCTACACTCTCCACCTTCAAAGCTCGCCTCAAAACCCACCTGTTCTCCCTTGCCTTCAACCCCCCCCACCCATAAACCCCCCCCCTCCAACCTGATTGATGTCTGTCTCCAGTGTTTTTTGTGCTATCATGCTGTCTTCCCTGTTCCCCCCATGGTCTCATGTTCCTTTTGTTTTTGTTTCTTTGTTGTTTCTTTGTTTTTGTTTCTTTGCTTTAGTTTCTTTGTTTGTACTCTTGCTCCCGACTATTGTCAGCGACTTCGGGTTATTGAGAAGCGCTATATAAATTAAATTAATTATTATTATTATTATGTCCAAAATGCATAATTCACGCTGCTCCGAGTGTCCCAAATCCATGTGTTATAACGTTAGTCATGCCCGAGAAGGAAAACCTGGACCGGACTTGTTAGATCAATGCACAGCCCAAGGGGAAGGGATTTCAATGATGTGCAATACCGGCTGGAAGGCGTAGGCGGCGGTATTTGCCCTTTGCGTGCTCAGACCCATTCCCAATGATAACATCAGGCTGGATGGATGAAAAATGAATGGATATAGCGAATAAAAGAAATAACGATTAAAACCCGACTTTTGTCGTGATTGGCGCTCAACGCATGGCGAGTTAACCCGACTTTTCTCGTGAGTGGCGTCCAATGAGTTAAAGATCCCCCACTGTGTTTTTAAAAACACTTACATGTGCTATATTTCAGGGAAGTACAGAGGAGCTCTGTAGAAAAGATGCTCTGGTGACAAGTTCTGCTCAAAGAGTTAAAAGCATAAAAACTGAACATAAAACCTAAACTGATCTTTAGGAAGCAGATGCCTGTGTGTACGTGTGTGTGCCGGCTATCAATGGCTATTCCTCTGACATTTAATTCTGCAAAGCTATTCCTCTGACATTTAATTCAGCAAAGAAACATACATAGAAACCTTTTTCTTCTTGAGAGCCCTGCTTCCAAAATAAAAAACAAATACCAGTCGAGATTTTTAAGTGGAAAATTACCTCTAATTGTGCCTTCAATTGTATCTCTGAAGTGTTCAAGTAGCCGACTCTGGTCAGGAATATAGGGAACCATGGCAACAGCCATGGACACCAGGAGAAAGCTATTTCCCCCTCACAGGTAAAAAAAACATTTCAAGAATTGCTTTGTTCTTCAGGTTGATTTCATGTTTTTTCACTTATTTGCTTTTACTGGCTGATAATTTGTTAATATTTTCTTATTTTGCTTGTAAATCGTAACATTTATTTATGGTAATTATGACTTCCAGGAAGTGTTCATGGTTCTTTTGGTTGATTGATTGAACATTTTATTAATAGATTGCAGAATGGGTACAATACAGTACGGCCCAATACACACAATTGTTAAGGGGATGCAGACCAGAGAAAGACTTTCGTCTTGTTTACATCAGGGTCCCCCATTTTCAATTCATCATAACATTTATGACATACATGACATACAAATATACAGTACTGTTTAAGAGACAGAGATCATAAAAGAAAATATATACATTCGAGGGGGAAGAAACTGTACATTGGAGGGTGTTGGGTGGGTGGGGGGTATGGACATTTACAGTGGCCAGTTTCTAATAGCAGCCTCCCGTAGGTGTTTAGCCGAATCTGGGTTGAACATGATTTGTGGAACTCCCTCTGGTGTTGTGGTCGTGGTATTCACTGACCTTTGGGAAGTATTTCGACATGTACATGGGTATCTTAGTGGTGTAGTGTATCTTGTATCTTGGTAATTATGACTTCCAGGAGGTGTTCCATGTGCTGGTAGGATATTTGTGAAGTAAGTGACTGTACAGTTGACACTGACTCCCCGTTAAGCGGAAGGTCAGGAGGTCAAACCAGAGTGCATGAGGTGACGTACCAACAAGTGTCTTTACCAGAGCCAGAGGTGTGGCTTCATGTGATAACATAGAAAGATGTGCACTTAGGATAAAAGAGGAAGGCATGTGGAACGATGCCTCAGACAATCTGTTTCTTTACAGCTATCCAGGCTTGTGTTCAGTATTTGTCTTGAAATATCTATGTATATATATATATATAACCATTTTACCAGCTTTTTGAAAACTGCATGCTTGGAAAGCCCATTGGACTTGTAACAAGAGTACAAGACCTACTGGAGCTGAACAGTTATATCATCTTTAAAAGGTAGAAAGGTAACTAATTATACTGTGAATGTCTCCAGAATTCTCTTGGCAGAGCCCGAGGTGTGGCTAGCAGCCTACACCTAGGCCTTCAGTGATATCAATTAAGGCGAGACACTATAGGTGAATAGGGTAAAACATTTTACTAATAGATATCACAATGAAACTTCCCCAGTTGATTACTTATAGACAAGACTTTTTTGTATTACAAGTTTTCTGAAATTGTATGTTTAAATATGGAAATGAGGCATGATCTACTTAAATATGCACTAATTTGCATATAATTCCAGGACAGAAATCTGAACATTGGATAAAGCCATTTTCAAAATTATAGTTTCATTTTGTTGACATATTAGAGCCAAAGGTTATTACAGAGGGGATTTTGGATATATCTTTTTATCACTCCATAAATCAGAAAATACTCAATTCAGTCCATTTGTATGGTCAAATTCCATATTTCGCCATGTTTTTAGGAATAAAATGTGATATAAATCAGGGTATGAATGCGATATCAACAAACCCTTCTGTAAATACCTTCAAAACATAGATATGAATAGAACTGGAAGGTTTGGTGTATGTGAGTGCTACTGAAGTGGAGATTTCTGGCTCAGAGTATGAGGGAAAACTCATTAAAACAATTTTTTTGGGGAAAACGCCTTCAAAGTTCGGTATTGTAAAATGCCATAATTTTCTTTTTTGAAACAGCTATTTACAAACACAATACCTAATCAAACCATTAGTAATTGACAACCTAAACACATGCCTGATAACTGAATAATAATAATAATAATAATAATAATAATAATAATAATAATAATAATAATAATAATAATAATAATAATAATAATAATAATAATAATAATAATAATAATAATAATAATAATAATAATAATAATAATAATAATAATAATGATGTTATTGAACTGAACAGAACTACACACAGGCTACAAACAGCGTAGTACAGTGTAGTACCCCCTAATAGGCAAAAGATATTTGAATAGATATCACTATGAAACTTTCCCAGTTTGTTATGTACATATAAACTAAGAAAAAATATATTGCAAGTTTTCTGAATTTTATGTTTATATATGCAAATGAGGCACTTCCCCATTACATATGTGCACATTTATGGGCACAATAAGGCAAAATGAAGTAAAATAAACAACTAAATGTGTGTTATTGACGTTTTATTGTCACTAGTTTCATAGAAGACATGTTTAGGAAGCTAAATATAACAAAATCTCAAAATAAAAAAATAAAGTATATTTGCCTACACAGGAAAAACTGGGGAGTCATTTTCCCAGAGTAATTATTACGGAGTTATTATTTTCCTCTCAAGTAGTCATATTTACTCCATTTGGGGCATAATCGTTGCCTGTGGCCAATAGAGTGAGAGTAAAGTTCCAGAAGAGTTTCTATTGGAGTAATACAGCATTGGTCACGCCTACTATCAATATAATTTCCAAATGTGAGGACGCCATCTTTCTCTCTCGGCAAGTCCGTCGCTTCAAGCTCAGGTGTGCAGCAAGAGCGCAATACAGCGATATTTTCCTTGGAAAGTTGGATGCCAAATACCAGGTAAGATTATTATTGTTATTTGTTAATTTATTAAACAGCAATGTGTGTAACTAATTTGCAACATTACAGCTAAGCCACAGAGCCATCTATCACGATGTTCGCATGTTAGCTGCTATACGTTTGCACGCACGCTATTAAATAAACGTTTTACAGTTTTATGGACAAGTATTCAATTATCAACAGTATTGCTATCAGGGACAGTGCACATTAATCAACATGTCGGTTTTCATGTAAAATGTATATGAGCTAGTGTATAGCCAGAAGCTAATTTCCACCTGTATAGGCCTGAGACCATACCTGTAGACCATGCCTGTAGGCTGTTGTTACATTACAGCCACAGAGCCATCTATCACGATGTTAGCATGTTAGCTGCTAGCACGCACGCTATTAAATAAACGTTTTACAGTTTTATGGACAATAACTTAAGAACAGGTACGTCGGTGCAACACGAGTATTCAATTATCAACAGTATTGCTATCAGGGACAGTGCACATTAATCAACATGTCGGTTTTCATGTAAAATGTATATGAGCTAGTGTTAGCCAGAAGCTAATTTTCACCTGCATGCGGCTATACCTGTATAGGCCTGAGACCATACCTGTAGACCATGCCTGTAGGCTGTTGTTAAAAGTAGTCAAGGTCCTGGCGGGATGGTGCCAGGAAAACAGCCTCTCCCTGAACGTCAGCAAAACAAAGGAGATGATTGTGGACTTCAGGAGGTCGGGGGTCAAGGACTACAGCCCCCTCAGCATCGACGGGGCACCGGTTGAGAGAGTCAACAGCTTTAAGTACCTCAGAGCCTACATATCCGAGGACTTGACATGGACCACACACATTGACAGTGTTGTGAAGAAGGCACGACAACGCCTCTACTTCCTCAGGCGCCTAAGGAAGTTCCAAGTCAGTCAGAAGATCCTTAAGAACTTCTACTCATGTACAATAGAGAGCATCTTGACCGGCAACATCACCTCCTGGTTTGGGAATAGCACTGCACAAGACCGAAGCAGACTACAAAGAGTGACACGTTCAGCCGAACGCACAATTGGAGGGGGGCTCCCCACCCTCCAGAACATTTACAACAAGCGTTGCAAGGGCAAGGCTAAGAGAATCATTAAAGACTCCAGTCACCCGAACAACTGCCTCTTTGAACTGCTGCGGTCAGGCAAGCGATACCGGAGTCTCAAGGCGAGCACAGAAAGACTCAGAAGAAGCTTCTATCCCCAGGCCATCAGGCTGCTAAACAAACAATGAATGAACACTACACAACAACAACCACCAAACGCACATAGCACACACATCCACACGCACACACTCACTTTAAACAAACACACTGTAGCACCCACTCCACACACTTTATAGCACACACCCACTTTAAACAAACACACTGTAGCACCCACTCCCCACACTTTATATTTATTGATGAAGGATTGCACTACAACTCGTACACCTTACTGTAAATTGTACCTAAATTGTACCTCATCCCATTTCTGCTTTGCACTAGATAGTACTGTACATTAGTACACTGCATAGTTGTAACTGAGGGGTACAATTCCCTGACTGTATTACTAGATATGATACTTACTACCACTACCTTTGTACTTAATATTCGGCCACCCAGTACACGGCATAAATATATTATGATGAACACTGTCACGTAGATGAAACGGATCCAACACAAATGTACGAATTAGAAATAGGTCTTTATTTCTACACAGCGATGGTGTGTAGAGCAAGCACTTAATCAAATCAATCACATTTATGAATGGAATTAGTATGCACTTTTATGGCAAGAGTATTCGTCGGTATATCAATAGAGAATGTCCAATCTCTGAAGGCGCAGGTGGTACATATACGACCTGGAATAGTTTAAGGAATAACAGCAATGATACTTTAATGATTATATACTGGATACACTAGAGGGGGTTAATCCGGTCGCTTGTAAGCCGACAGGAGTAGGAGGGGGGGGGGGGTAGAATCCGTCTGCATCATCCGGCCAAGGGTATCCCAGGTGAACCCACTGTAGTGCCGTTCAATGCGCCGTCGATCCTTGGACCACAGATGAAAGCAGGTGGACTCTTTGTGGGCCGGCTCTCTCCGGTCCACGGAGGAGAGACGTGAAGCGACCTCGTCTTGCAGAGCGTCTCCTCACCTTGCGTCCTCTCCAGGGGGGGGGGTTCCAACACACGGCAGTGTCGAGGGTCTTTATCCATGGAATAATCAATGTATACAAAGCATAATCCGTGCCTGGGAAGGCGGGCTGTCGTCGGTAGAATAATCCGGTATACAGGTCCACTCGCTCGTCGGCTCTGGGGCTCCTCGGGTGCAGCTTCACGTAGGGTCAACCACCCTGGGTAAGCAGCCAGTTCTCTGCCCGAAACGATGGGGTACTGACTACGGTAGTATTCTCACCGCACGAAGCACTATATATTAACAGACTATTATTAGCTTAATAGACTACGTCCAACTCGACGATATAGTGCCAAATATGATTATTCAAATATTAATATACACGATGTCTCAATACCGATGGTAGGCGAACTTGGCCTTACTCCCACACGTGGCGTCGCGGGGAGGCTTTACGTCTGTGACTCTATTGGAGGGTAAGAAACTGGACTGAAAAGGAAGTCCTACTTTAGTAGCGCAGTATATATACGCACTATGAACAAATAGTCCCATTAGTGGTGCGGTAGCCAGATTCCTACGCGGAACTAGGACTTGTTCGTACATGTGGAGCGGTACGTTTGAACTGGGTCTGAGGGGTATGGCAGCCTGGCACCAAGGTCTCGACCAATAGTAGAATGGAGACTATTATGGGATGTTCAGTAGGCTAGAATGGATATTCAATGCATATTGTACAAGGAATATACAAGGGATATCAGGGAATATTAGAGAATATACAAATACAATTAAATATATATATATAAATAAATATATATATTCGGTTTAATCTGGCCCTTCACAACAGCCACCCCCTGATTGGTCCCAGACCTAATCAGTTAAACAGAGACAGATTAATCGCATTGTCTATTTACACATAAGGGTTTGCTGTAGGGGTCAGTCAACTTCACAAAGTCATAGGGTCGTAGGGTCATGGTCATCATCGATTGTGTCTGGGAGTCGAGGCAGTTCTATGAGCCTCGCCACGGGACGGGTGTAAGTGCGACCCTGGACGAGCACTTCAGCTGCTCGGACCTTGCCGTCGGCACCGGTGATCACTTTGCTTACGCGGCCGGCCGGCCACATAGCTCTGGGCAGTGATTGATCAATAATCATGACGACTGTTCCTTCTGTCAAATTGTCTCTCTCCTTTACCCACTTCTGGCGGGTCTGTAGAGACGGTAGGTAGTGCAGTAGGAAACTGTTCCAAAACTTGTCGGCTAATACTTGGCTGTACCTCCACATTCGTCGGCCGTTCGCTTCTTCAGGCCGGTACATTGTCTGGGGTAATGCAGGATCTAGCCGCCCCATCAGGAGTGTGTTGGGGGTAACTGGGTCGATATCCGCCACATCACTGGAGACATATCCGAGGGGCTTCGAGTTAAGTACTCCCTCAATCTCCGTGAGGACTGTCATTAGGACTTCTTCCGCCACAGTCTGGGCCCCAAGTACTGCGTACAGGGCTGTCTTTATGGAGCGCACTTCTCGTTCCCAAGTGCCACCGAAGTGGGGTGCGTTTGGGGGGTTGAATTGGAAATCAACCTGTGCTGGAGCGAGGTGGGTCTTAAGTTCTGGGCCCATAGCTTGGAAGCTCTCTCTCAGCTCTCTTTCGCCGCCTTTGAAGGTTGTCCCATGATCGGACAATAGGGTAGACGGTCTTCCTTTCCGTGATGTGAATCTACGGAAGGCCATAAGGAATGAGTCTGTGCTCATGGTCGGGAGAAGCTCGATGTGTATCTCTCTGGTGGTCATGCATTTGAATACAATACCCCACCGCTTCTCGGTTCCTCTTCCTTTCTTTATGTGCAGCGGGCCAAAGCAGTCCATACCCGTTGAGTGGAATGGCTTGTCACCGATTCGGAGGCGACATGGAGGAAGGTCAGCCATCCTTGGTATGCTGGGCTGCGCGCGCCACTTGCGGCAGTCTAGACATGTTCGCTGGAAGCGTCGTACCGCCTCTCTTCCTTGTAGGATCCAGTAACGACGTCTGATTTCCGCGAAGACTCTTTCTGCTCCTGCGTGATGTACATCCTCATCGTATTTCTTTATAATCAGCTCTGTGACCTTGTGTCGGCTGTTCAATACGATCGGGTATTTAATGTCATCCGGTAGATTGGGGGCTCTGCGTAGGCGACCACCCACTCTGATGAGGGTATGAGCGTCGCTCTCGGGGGCCAGATGAATTAATCTGCTGTCGGATGGGACGGGCTTTCCTCCCTGTAGACAGGCCAATTCATCGGGGAACGAGTCTCTCTGGGCTCGCTGCAGTAGAAGCAATTCTGCTTCCTCGTAGTTAGCTGCTGACATATCAGCGGGGGACTTGCACTCCGGGTGGTACCGCAGGAATGTTCTTTGTTGTGCACTCTCTATGGACGTGCAATCGTCTATGTTAGGGTCGGTGGAGGCTACGGTGCTCAATCCACAGAACACAGACTTCTTATTTTCCACCTCCTCTGGACTTGCTTCCCTCGGGATAGGCATGGGCCACTGTCCTTCCGGGAGTCTTAGGAATGCGGGGCCGTCACTGTAGACATTGCGACGGGTGAGGTCATCCAGGGGCATCCCCCGGGTGATGACGTCAGCTGGGTTCTGTTTTGTATCAACGTAGCGCCACTCTGTTTCTCCGGTTAACTCTTCGGTTAAGTCTTGAATCTCGGTGACTCTGACTCCCACGAAGACTTTGTACTTGCATGAGTCCGATTTGATCCAGGCGAGTACTGTCGTGGAATCTGACCACAGGATTGTTCTAGACACCGGTATGGTGAGCTCACGTTGGATGAGCGTGGCTAGGTGCGCTCCGGCTAGGGCTGCGCAGAGCTCTAGACGTGGGATAGATTGTTGCTTGCGTGGGGCTATTCTCGAGCGGGCGAGGACAAATGCTGTGTAGATCTCTCCCCCCTGGTCTTGGGCCCGCAAGTAGGCTACTGATCCGTATGCGACCTCTGAGGCGTCACTGAAGACGTGTAAGTCCATTTTACATGTCTCTGGCCTCACCGTGGGTGGGAAGTAGCTTCGGCGCATATTAACGCCTGGGAGTGAGTGGAGCTCCATCTCCCACTCTCTCCAGGTGGATGCAAGGTGTGCGGGAATGGGGTCGTCCCAGCCCTGGTCCTTGTCCCACAATGCTCGTACAATCATTTTTGCCCTGGTGGTGTACGGTAGAATACATCCTAGCGGGTCATATTGTCGGGCGAGTGTTGTGTACACACTCCGTCTGGTGGTCGGCGCCGCCGCCGGCCTTCCCTGCTCCGTAGTCAGGGGCTTGTGTCTGTAGTGAAGCGAATCTGTTTTGAATCGCCACACCAATCGCAGGGTCATCTCCTGGGCTTCTCCCGGGATTGTAGCCATCCAGGTCTCGCTGCTGGCTGCCTTGTCCTCGGAGGAGAGGCTGCGCAGTACTTGCGGATCGCTGCTGGCCCACTGCCTGAGATCAAAGCCGCCTTTGATCAATGAGGCGCGGAGTTTAATCAGGAGAGCCTCGGCTTCTTCCTGGGTTGAAAGGCTTTGTAGACAGTTGTCTACGTAGAAGCTGTTCTTTACGCTGTGTCGGACCTCTTCGTCCGCTGCTGGGTCCTCTGCTACATGTTTCTGTAGTGCAAATGTAGCACAGCAGGGGCTGCACGTCGTTCCGAAGGGGAGGACTTCCCATTGGTAGATGGCTGGGTGCTCATCTCCTGGCTTCTCTCTCCATAGGAACCGTAACAGGGGCTTGTCCGCCTCTACTAATCTCACCTGCAGGAACATTCCTTTAATGTCCCCGCTGATGGCCACCTTTTCCTGGCGGAAGCGGAGTAGAACGCCGAGTAGGGAGGGGCCGAGTGTGGGACCGGGCAGTAACTCTTTATTCAGATTTTGGGATCCGATCTGGTAGCTGCAGTTAAATACTATGCGGTCTTTACCGTTGTGATGGACCTTGTGGTGGGGCACGTACCACGATTCAGTGGTCTGGTCAGCCTCTTTAATGTCCATCTTTGTGACGTGTCCCGCTGTGATGAGCTTCTCAATCTCAGCGCGGTATACACTCCCTTGGGCGGGGTTCTTGGCTAAGCGCCGCTCCGTGTTCAGCAGGTACCGTTCTGTGGCGTCTGTCTTGGCGTGGAAAGTAGGCATTCCTTCTCGCCGCAGGAGTGGCGTGGCGTATCTCAACACGCCGTTGACCGGGACTCTCTTGGTCCCTGTCTCGAGGAGGTGAATGGCGTAAATGTCATCTTTAGAGCGAATGTCTTTCTTTCCGTTCTTAAAGGGCATTTGTTCCAAGGTCCATAGCCGCTCTACGTGTTGCAGGAGTGCGGTTTCTCCCTCTGTGACTCGGGAGTGGAGACATCTAGTGGCTGTACTTCGGTTGAGAGATTTGGCGAGCGGGCCTTGGAGAGTCCATCCCAAACGGGTCTCGACTGCTGCAGGACAGCCTCGGGGTCCGGTATGAACCCGGTCTATCGGGACAATGAGGTCTGCATGGTCGGAGCCTATCAACAGGGTCGGCATAGCATTGTCTATGAGCGGGATCGGTAACTTGCGCAGATGTACATATTTCTCCATCAGCTTGGCGACGGGGTATGTGTACCGCGACAGTCCTATTTCTTGGCTGGTGAAAGCGTCTGTAATCTGGTGCCGTCGCTCAGGCTGGCCGCTTGCTGCGATAGAGAATGAGACATTCTCGCCCTTTATCGTCTTCAAATCTCGTCTTATTGTCCGAATTGTCATTTGGGTTTCGCTTCCCCGCAGCCCTAGCTGGGCCGCAGCGGAGGCGAGCAGCAGGGTCTTCTCTGACCCGTCATCGAGGACGGCGTAAGTGTCCAGGACTTTATTCTGGTAGCTTAGTGTCACACGCACTACTTTTAGGAGTACTCGGGCTCCACTGCTGCTGGCGGGATCGATGTACATGACGCTCGCTTTGCGGCTGGATGGTGCGGGTGAAGGGCGCCGTCTGTTACTGTCGTGAAGTATGTCCAGATGGGCTCCATCGCACTTGGTGCACCTTTTCTTTAAGCGGCATTCGGCTGCCATGTGTGAGCGCGCACAGCGAAAACAGCGCTTGTTGGACTTTATCCATTGACTTGCTTCCTCCGCGTTCAGCTTGGGGAAGGAGTCACATTGCGCTAGCCAGTGTTCTTTCTCACAGTAGGGGCACACTATCTTCCACTTCTCCGTTCTGGAGGGGGTACTGTGGCTCCTGCTGCTCGGTACTGACTCCGATTGGTGCATCACAGTCACCGATCTTCTTCCATCATTTAGTCGTCTGGTTCCTTCCCTGGAGCCAGGGGTGCTCCGTCCGAATGTATCTAGCCGTAGGCTGCTGACTTCTCTCGCCAGGAAGTCTGCTAGATCGAGGAGGTTCGGTTCGGGGCCATTCGGGTCTCTGTGGTCCCTCTGCCGCCTAAAGCGCTCCTGACGAGCGGGCGGCAGCTTCTCCAGAATCCTTTCCACAATTGAGTTGGCGTAAAGTTCATGCCTCCCCTTCTCTCTTTGCGCTCCCAACATCCCTACCAGGGACTGCACTCTGATGGACAGGTCGTCCAGTGCTCGATTGTCTATTGCTGGGGGTAAGCGGTCGATGTGTCGGATCTCCTGGATCACGTAATCCCATATGCGCCCATACCTCTGGTCCAATGCTACCAGCGCTGCTGTGTATGGGGTGGTGGAAGTCGCGTAGGCGAGCGCTATATTATGTGCGCGGGGTACCTTTAAGTGCTTCAGTAGGATGGCGTATTTGTGGCGTTCATCCAATACATCCACCAACATGGTCTCCAGACACATGCGGAGTTCTGTATACTGGGCCCGGTTCTCTTGGGTGAAGTCGGGTACCATAGGCGTGCCAATGTATGACGCTGACTGTGGATACATCGGCGAGCGTTGGGGGAGAGGCCTCCTAGGCGAGTCTCCTCCCGCTCCTTGGTATGGGCTGGTACCGGCAGTGTACCATGGCCCGCTTGTCCAGGTGCTGTTCCTCGGTGCGGGTCGTGCGTCGTGCTCACCCGTGTATAGAGTCGGGGGTCTGTAGCGCAGCTCCGCGGGAGTATAGCCTGGGCTGTACCGGACCTCCTGGTCCGGTAGAGTACTGTGCTGTCGTCGGGCGTGGTTCTCCTCCTCTTCCTCTTCGTCTTCAGTTAGGTCATCCAGTGCTTGTAGTCTCTGGTTTAGCCTCTCCACAGGATATGCTGCTCCTTCCCGGTTGCTAGGTCTCGCTTGGACCGGTGGGGGGAGGTGGTCTGTGGGGGGTATAGACCTCGTCTGTTGGTCAAGTTCAGGGTTGTTTACTCGGCTAGGGGATGCTGCCCTGGAGGTGTGTCTAGACGAGTTCCTGGAGCCTCTGGCGGAGGGAGAGGGTGTTGTCCGTCTGATCAGCTGTTCTATTAGTTGCGACTGCTGTCTGTCGCGCGCTGCGTCCCGTTGAGCACCGGCTCGTTCTCGGGCCACATTCTCTTCCATCTGAATGCGTCTTATTTCTAGACGTATCTGCTCGTGTTCGCTTCGCTGCTGGATCTGCAGTTGGTCGCGTTCAGCAGCGGCGTTCAGGCTGATGAGGAAGGCCTGCTGTAGGGTCCTCTCTGCCTCGCTGGGAGAAGGCGGTTGTATAGGGGAGCCTTCCCTCGGGGTACTCCTTGCGGAGCCTTGGAGCTCTATCTCCACGGTGCTCTCCCCGTCTTCTTCCGTGCCGAGTTCTCTCTCGGTAGCGTTGTATTCCTCCCGGGACTCATCGGGGACTACTTCTTCAGTACTGGCGGGGTGTGAAGTCATGTCTGGTTCCCACTGGTCCCCACCGTGAACTTGGTCAGTTACATTAGAGCCCGTAGGGGCCTCTATGGTCGGGGTAGTCTGGGCGTTGGGGTTAGACATTACGTTACTTTCTAGTTTTACCGCGTTTACTGTTAGTAGAAGACTAGGTTGTTGACTGACAGCGTAGGCCTCTAAGTACTGAGGGAGCCGTCGTTCGCGCTGCGGGCGTTGGTTAGGAGGATCGTTTCGTGGAGTGTTCATCATAGGCCATTTCAATATTAATAACACTATATTAATATTACACTAATTACCCTCCGGCTCGAAGGACCAATTGTAACTGAGGGGTACAATTCCCTGACTGTATTACTAGATATGATACTTACTACCACTACCTTTGTACTTAATATTCGGCCACCCAGTACACGGCATAAATATATTATGATGAACACTGTCACGTAGATGAAACGGATCCAACACAAATGTATGAATTAGAAATAGGTCTTTATTTCTACACAGCGATGGTGTGTAGAGCAAGCACTTAATCAAATCAATCACATTTATGAATGGAATTAGTATGCACTTTTATGGCAAGAGTATTCGTCGGTATATCAATAGAGAATGTCCAATCTCTGAAGGCGCAGGTGGTACATATACGACCTGGAATAGTTTAAGGAATAACAGCAATGATACTTTAATGATTATATACTGGATACACTAGAGGGGGTTAATCCGGTCGCTTGTAAGCCGACAGGAGTAGGAGGGGGGGGGGGGTAGAATCCGTCTGCATCATCCGGCCAAGGGTATCCCAGGTGAACCCACTGTAGTGCCGTTCAATGCGCCGGCGATCCTTGGACCACAGATGAAAGCAGGTGGACTCTTTGTGGGCCGGCTCTCTCCGGTCCACGGAGGAGAGACGTGAAGCGACCTCGTCTTGCAGAGCATCTCCTCACCTTGCGTCCTCTCCAGGGGGGGGGGTTCCAACACACGGCAGTGTCGGGGGTCTTTATCCATGGAATAATCAATGTATACAAAGCATAATCCGTGCCTGGGAAGGCGGGCTGTCGTCGGTAGAATAATCCGGTATACAGGTCCACTCGCTCGTCGGCTCTGGGGCTCCTCGGGTGCAGCTTCACGTAGGGTCAACCACCCTGGGTAAGCAGCCAGTTCTCTGCCCGAAACGATGGGGTACTGACTACGGTAGTATTCTCACCGCACGAAGCACTATATATTAACAGACTATTATTAGCTTAATAGACTACGTCCAACTCGACGATATAGTGCCAAATATGACTATTCAAATATTAATATACACGATGTCTCAATACCGATGGTAGGCGAACTTGGCCTTACTCCCACACGTGGCGTCGCGGGGAGGCTTTACGTCTGTGACTCTATTGGAGGGTAAGAAACTGGACTGAAAAGGAAGTCCTACTTTAGTAGCGCAGTATATATACGCACTATGAACAAATAGTCCCATTAGTGGTGCGGTAGCCAGATTCCTACACGGAACTAGGACTTGTTCGTACATGTGGAGCGGTACGTTTGAACTGGGTCTGAGGGGTATGGCAGCCTGGCACCAAGGTCTCGACCAATAGTAGAATGGAGACTATTATGGGATGGTCAGTAGGCTAGAATGGATATTCAATGCATATTGTACAAGGAATATACAAGGGATATCAGGGAATATTAGAGAATATACAAATACAATTAAATATATATATATAAATAAATATATATATTCGGTTTAATCTGGCCCTTCACAACAATAGTATTGTATATTATATGGTAACTCAGAACATTGTACATATGTCTATACCGAACACTGTGACCTCATTTTCTTCTTCTAAATTACATGCTATACTATGTTATTTGATACTATCTTGTCTAGCACAGTCTCTGGAGCGTAACAGCAAGAAGCATTTTGTATGAAAGTATTCTGTACTTCTGTATGACAACTATTAAAGAAACTTGAAACTTGATATCCATACAAAAACTGACGTATTAAGAACATACAAGACAAGTAGACATAGTACAGGAGATGGAACAATTATATGTTACATGTTGTCGGATTTTGCTGAAATGGTGGCAGAGACAACGTGTGTTTTACTCTAAATAGAGTCACGTAAATTTGCCGCGATGTGCTGTAGGTTGACTGTTTTACTAGCGGTAAATGGACATAACAAGTTAATTTGACGCACTGTTCGGTTCAACAAGTGTTTATTTGAACCATTGTACTGGGTTGACTAATTTGAATGAATGCCCAACAATTCGCCTCTAGATTGTGGATTGACTCTTTAGTCTTAATGCGGAACCAAACTGTTAGCGCTTGTTTCCGCCCAGACACTTTTCACTGTCGCTCGTTAATGGGTGCACGTGCACAAAGATTTGTGAGACGCTCCATCACCGTAATGTTAGGTATGTGTGTTCTGCCTCCATGTATAATATAATGGAAACTTGTGGAACTAGATAGCCTCACAGTAAATTTCACAGAGTAAATTTTACTCAAACTGAGTCAATTTGAGCCCAAGACGTGAGTAAAGTTTTACTCAGTTTGAGTAAAATGTACTCAGCGAAATTTACTGTATGGTGCTTTTGTAATATTTTGTAATTGTAACACTCCTCATAATGCATGAGTTGTTGTGCCCTATATGTATCATCTTAGTAACTGTTATTATTTATTTGCCATCAGATGCAGGCTGTACGTGTTAAACACGTTGACCGGCAGAAATTCATCTGTTTTGAGGGCCAATTGACCTTCACAACTTTTTTGGAGTGTGGTGAGTGAAACATTTTGCACAGCGTGCCGTTGGTTCTCAAAATGGCGTCCGCCTTGATAGTTAGGAACCAAATGGACCCTTATTGGTCTGTAACTCTGACGGTGTACAAATGGACCCCAACGTCCATTGTACACTGTCAAGAGTTAAATTAACATTGATTTTACAATATAAATTGGGGTCCCAAAGATACAAATGCCATTAAATGGGTGCCCTTGGAATTAAAATGGTTGAGAATCACTGCTAGAGCCGTACAAATATTGTCTTATGGGGGTCCATGGCACATCTTTTCAAATGGGGGTCTGTGGGCTAATTGTCAATTTGGGGGGTCCTTGACATGAAATGTTTGAGAACCACTGCCCTATGCAACAACATACTGGGTATCAGTTTAGGCTTTCCCTGCATGTTAATTTAAGCTGTAGGCCTACAGTACAAAGCACAATCCATTTTATTTAGGATAGAGTGAACCAATCAATGTCTTACACCCCTTCCTGATAGGCAGCGACGCGAGCGAGCGTGATTGCGAAAATTATTAAAATGTATTCGTTTCAATCAGACTATCCTGACCTGCCGCGAGCGACAGCAAACTGAGCGGCGATGTCGTTCCCCCCTCAAATATTCGCTCGCTGTGTCTCTAGTTGAGCGATTACGCGGCCGAGTCACACCCCTAAACACTTTTTATTGGTCAAGAATCGCAGGCTGCTTTGCCCCCGTGTGCTTCCAGGTAACACACACACAGACACACCCGGACATGCGCCGCCTCATATCAGGACAGTGTCGCGCACGATTTCGTCTCCAGTTCGCACGCTCGCTGCCTGTCAGGAACCGGTGTTAAGTATGTCAATTAAGGCTGTCAATCTTCCTCATATGATCACATTTTCAGTGGCTATTTTAATATCCCATTTTATGACATTTTAATTAATACAAATTAAATAAATTGCACAACAGATTTATCAATAAGCTTGTGCAATCTTGTTTTGTCTATAGTTGCCAAGAAATTTGAAATTCCTAGTACCTTGGATTTAAAGGTCTATGATGACTCAAACACTGAAGTCGACGACGAGGCGTTTCAATTTCTTCTAAAGAAACCAGACCTGGGTGTGTTGGAGATTTGTTCACCCCAAGACTCAAATCCTGAAGGTGAGTTGCTAACATGGAGCCTTATAGCCTCATCCATACAGTCCTGGCTGCTTGAAGCCTTTTTACAACGCATCCGCGTTTCCGGGTTCCCGTTTTTTTCGCTCTGATTGGCCAGGTCATGTGACATGAGCGGCAATCGTGGGACGGCAAGTTTCTACACTGGTTAAGGGCACTCTTCGAAGTTGGTTAAGGTTAGAGTTTGTCTTAGAGCATGGCGATAGAACGCCAGGTAGTTTGCAGGCTGTTCGACGCGGAAATGGGCAAACACGCTATTGGGCGCACATGTCACATGACCTGGCCAATCAGAGCGCCGGAAACGCGGATGCGTTGTAAAAAGGCTACACGTGTCCTGGCTAACCTAAAATGTCACACAGGTACTGTATATTTTTGTACTTTGAAATGATCTTTGTATATATGCCCAATGTAACGTGTGGATCCTTCCTAATCTAATGTGGCCTTTTTACATTACACTTGTCACAAACATTCCTATCTAATCACACTTATATGTCTACATGATTGTTAGATTCAGTGAGGACCTCTGCAAGCAACTCCAGCCAAAGCTCCGTTCTCAGCTCTGGTGCAGACAATGAGGGGGAGTCTGATGACACCATCATTTTGCAGTCTAGTCCTGCTCCAAGAAACGGTGCTGACCTGACTCGTATCACTCTGGTAAGCTTTGCATATGACTGTTTGAAATGGAGATGGTGACTCTGATAAAGGGGTAGCATGGGCATTGGGGATGGCCAAGTACAATTGGGGAGAAAATGGGGGGGGGGGGTCATGGTTTACATTTGTCACCTTAACCCTTTCACTGCCGCACAACAGCAGGTTAACCCTTTCACTGCCGCACTACAGAAGGTTAACCCTTTACTATCACACTACCGACGGTAACCGTCAGTAGTGTGATAGTAAAGGGTTAACCTTCTGTAGTGTGGCAGTGAAAGGGTTAAATATACTTGGCCACCAAATTTAGGGGCCTGTGGGAACAATGCTTAAAAATATGACTGTCTATCCATGTGTGTATGCCCCCCCCCCCCCCCCCCTTTTTACTCCCGCTTAGATGACTGAAAAGATTCTGAGGGACACAGCTGGAGGAGAGAGGATCATTGCCGATTATGCTCGGACAAAAACCCTAACGGATACCAGAAGACGCGACATGGTGAAGATATTGGTTGCGCACATGGCAAAAGAGCATGGGTAATTATGTTGTCATCTAAACATTACGCACCCAATACACATTTTTGGTTTTTACTAAGATCCTCCTTTTTGCAGAATTGGTAAATGATAAATGGTTATCCAAAGCGCTTTACATAGATTGTGCAGAAGGCATTGGCACAGCAATACTTTTGTTTGGATCTCATACTTGTGTATGTGTGCACTGTAGGACGAGTCCTTCAAGGCGTGTTAAAGAAGACTACGCAAAGGGCATCACTACCTTATTCCCATACCTGGCCGATCCCCAGGGCAATTTGGGATATGTAAGTACATCAGGGAAAAGTGCAGAGAGACATTTCATCGGCGACTCAGTGCATGTGTGTGTGTGTTCCTGTGGGTCGCCCATCTTGCGTGTGTGTGTTAAAACTGCATGACAAATAAAGACTTCTAGTCTAACAATTATTATGTTTACAGGTCATTCTTGTTATATAATTTCTAGGGATGTTCGATATTGGCTTTTTTTTACCGATATCCGATATACCGATATTGTCCAACTCTTTAATTTCCAATACCGATATCAACCGATACCGATATATGCAGGGTTTCTCCCCCCCCCCCCCCCCCCCCAAAAGGAATAATTTCAGGTAATTAACATTAGGCTACATATCTCTTGTCGTGGAATTAACACAACATTATGCATAACATTATCCAATCACATGCATGGTACATAAAACACCAACCCCTTTACTCCTCACTTCTCTGGAATTGCTTAAAAGGGCTGTGCGGAGTACGATTTCAACTAAATATTTGTTAACATTTCTGTATGCTGACCATTTCTCCTAACCTCAACAATTTCAGAACCACAGATGTCCTACCTGTTGACCTTGATTTTAGCAATTCTTCAGAGAAGGGCATGTGTTAAGTTTTAAGGAGAGAAATAAACACATTTACACATGCCCATTTAAACCAAATAACACTTTTTTTTTCTCTTTACTTCTTGTGTTTTAGGAGCAGTATTACAATCCAGTAGATGGGAGTGGGTTTCTGGCATGGAGGGTGAAATCACTTCAAAAGGTAGCATCAGAGGGACAAAAGAAGAGCCGTAATGTTCAGCCACTGATCGGTATGTAATTTTGATTGTCCCAGTCCACTGTTTATCTAGCAACTGTGAAGATGGATCATTATAGTAAATGCATATCACTGGAAAGTATTGCAGCAGTATGTGTGGTTTCTACACTGTTACAGGTGGTCCAAATTCTGGCGACAGAGCCCCCTTCTCTGAGGAAAACCAGCTAACCACAGACACCCAGTTTCGTGAGGCCAGTGCACTGATGAAGCATACAACTGATGAAGCAATCATCAAGGAGAAGATGAAACAGACCTTCACCCATCGCCAAGAAATGATGCATGACCCAATCAAGTCCTCTGAAATATTCACCACCTTTCCACGATTCCTAGACATCACAGGAATGGTATGTGGCTTGCATTAAAGTCTAACTGAAATAAAAAATGACCTTTTTAAACAATTTAGATCACATCCCTGGTCATAGGGTGAACCTATTTAATAGGGCTGTCCCTGACTAAGGATTTGGATGGTCGACTAGGATTGTTAAAAAAAAATAAAAAATCATTCCATTTGGGCTGTGGGGGGTGCTTAATGTCTGAAGGAGTCAACTGAAGGCTTCTTGTCCTCTGCAAAAGCATACAATTGGTCCACTGATGAAATCCTCTTTCAGTGCCTCTGTGCCTGTTTTCGTAGGCAGTTAGCCTCTGGTATGCCTGCCATTAGCGTTAGCCACGCTTCTATGCCTCTTTTCTTTTGAAAAAAATTATAATATATATATATATATATATTTTTTTTTTTATAATATTATATTCGACTAAGAGGTTGGCCAGTCGACTACGGCCCCTTTCGACCGATTAGTCGACTAATCGATTAATAGGGGTCAGCCCTACTATTTAACAATGTATGACAAAAAAAATTCAACCATGTTTTATTCCATCTTGTCTGCAGATTGAGCAGGATTTCAGTCTGATGTTTGGTGATGACATCTCTGCAAAGTTCCTGGAGAAGTGGCCTACTTTCTGCAGGCAGAAAGTCCTTGAACAAAGCCGTGGCCTCACCCAGACCGGCGACCTTCAAGACCTGCTTCAGAATGCTGAATCCACAACAGACACAATAGAACTGAACAATGGTATGCTTGAATTAAAGGAATATAATAATGGAAGGGTGAATTGTTTTTTAAACAAATGGAAACACAGCTTTTAGTCAAATGTATTTCTGATTTTTTTTATTTAATTTTTTGTATTTTTAGCATGGGACAGTGAGATGTCCTCCCTCTTGCTCCTTGTCCACCTCCTGCCACCATCACCTCAGGGACGCAACAAGAGACCGGGAAAGCTCTCAGCCAGAGAAGCCATTGACTCCCTTGTGAAGTTCATAAAGGTAAGGTTACAGTTGCCTATATTATCGGCCGATATTGGCATTCAAATGTGATATAGGAAAATATCGGTAAAAAAAAAATTAATAATTTTTTTTACATTTCTATAACCAACCTTTATTTACCCAGGCAAGTAAGAACAAATTCTGATTTTATTTATTGTCAAAAGTATGCATAATGTTATGTTAATTCCACAACAAGACATGTAATGTTAATTACCTGAAATTATTCAGTTTTTTGGGGGGGAAACCCTGCATATATCGGTATCGGTTGATATCGGTATTGGAAATTAAGAGTTGGACAATATCGGTATATCGGTAAAAAAGCCAATATCGAGCATCCCTAGTTACAGTTAAATTAAAGTATAAGAAGGATCACTGTTCTGTCTAGGGGTGCACGATATTGATTTGTTGACCCCGATATCGATACCAATAACTTTCTGCTCCTCAAGGTCGATACCGATAACCGATATATATATTTATTGTATTATAATTATTTATTTTTTTATGTATATTCCTGTAGTTTTGACCTAACCAGATTTATCATGACATGAGCTGTTATGGTTTGTAACCGACCCCAATCGCACAACACAAGACAGGTATGAGAGTAAGCCAAGAACTGGGCATTTATTGAAACACACAGAAAACGGCACTGTCCCTTTAAGGGAGAACACAAATTACTGGAAAACAAGAAATGGGAAAAAGGCACAGTGCCTTTAAGAGGCGAGCTGGCTAAGGGGAAAGCTAAGGGAAACAGGACAGGGCAAGGGACAAGGGCAGGAACTGGGAGGACTAGGAGGACTGGACAGGGATGACTAGGAGGACTAGGAGGACTGGACAGGGAGGACTAGGATGACTAGGAGGACTGGACAGGGAGGACTAGGAGGACTAGAGAGGGGAAAACAGGGACAGAGGCCCGCGGAGGCGGGCTGGGGACAGGGAGGACTAGGAGGACTAGAGTGGGGAAACAGGGAACAGAGGCGGGCTGGGGACAGGGAGGACTAGGAGGACTAGACAGGGAGGACTAGGATGACTAGGGTGGGGAAACAGGGACAGAGGCCCGCGGAGGCGGGCTGGGGACAGGGAGGACTAGGAGGACTAGACAGGGGAAAACAGACAAAGACTGGGATACAAGCATTAGAAGAATGTTGCTGCTCTGCAGCTTCTCCCGGGAAGGTTCGTCTGAGGAATCTGACAGTGACGTCAGAGCCGCTCTGCAGAATCCTCTCGGCAGCTCTCCGAGGTGGAAACGGGACAGAGAGGGAGAGAGAGCGGGTTAGCTCAGAGTACAGTTGGGAACAGAGCAGGTGACAGGAGAAGTGACTTGTCCCAAAACAGAGTAATCCAAGTGACTGAATCTTCGGTGTAAATACACACTGCGAGTAATGTCCCAACAACAATCCACGTGATAGAATCTTCGGTGCAAATACACACAGTGAGCGAAGTCCCAATTATAATCCAAGTGATAATATCTTCGGTGTGAAATCACACAGTGAGCAAAGTTCAAGCAAATATTATCCCAAATGAACAATCCAAAAAGCAGGCACAGGATGAGTGACAGTCTGAACAAAGCAGGATCTCTTCAGTGTTTAACACACACGAAAAAAGATAGGGTCAAAAGACAGTCTTGCAAAACTCACCCAGGCGCTGTGCGTAAAGAGAGCAGGATCAAACAGGGCGAGCGCGTCGCTACGGGGAACGGGTTGTCCAAGCGGAATACTGAGTGGTGCGCGGCTGTTTGGAGTACGCGCCGGTACGGAGAGCGCGTCTGGCTCGGAGGTCTGGATGCGCGTCAGGATGCGCGTCTGGAGTGAAGAGCGCGTCTGCTGCGCGGAGGTCTGGATGCGCGTCTGGATGCGCGTCTGGAGTGAAGAGCGCGTCTGCTGCGCGGAGGTCTGGATGCGCGTCTGGATGCGCGTCTGGAGTGAAGAGCGCGTCTGCTGCGCGGAGGTCTGGATGCGCATCTGGATGCGCGCCTGGAGTGAAGAGCGCGTCTGCTGCGCGGAGGTCTGGATGCGCGTCTGGGCGTCTGCTGCGCGGAGGTCTGAAGTGGAACACTGGAATACCTCCCGTGGAAGTTTAGAGAGCGCAGTCCAGTGTCTCCTTCCAGGCAAACGGCGACAGGAGGCGAAGGCTTGAGCGCATCTCACGCCGGAGATGAAAACAGCATAACAGACAGAAACCGAAACTCCCGTAGGAGCCTCTAGACAGAGAACCTCCCGAAGGAGTCCTGGTGATAGAGATATGATACGGAACGACCCGACAAGGCCAGAGGGGAAGAGCGAGGTACTTAAAGCCCAAAGGGGAACTAATTAGAATACACGTCAGGTGCGTGAAGGTAATTGATACTTGAAACTAGAAGTGTGTGTTCGGCACCAGACCAATCAAACACATAATGACAGGTAGTCCAAGGGTGTGGCTGCTGAAGAGCAAACGAACGCGAGGGTGGGGGCTAGTGAAGTGAGGAGACAGGGAATTAAAGTACAGGGAACAGGAATTAAAGGTCCAGGGAGAGGAGAATCTCACAGTACCCCCCCCTCCACGGGAGCCACCGGGCGACCCAAAAACACAGACAGAGGGGCAGAGGGGTCACCATGGTAGCTGAGGGGTAACTAGAGTAGCTGAGGGGTAACCAAGGTAGCTGAGGGGTAGCTGGAGGAGCTGAGGGGTAACCAGAGGAGCTGAGGGGTAACTAGAGGAGCTGAGGGGTAACTAGAGGAGCAGAGGGGTAACCAAGGTAGCTGAGGGGTAACTAGAGGAGCTGAGGGGTAACTAGAGGAGCCGAGGGGTAACTAGAGGAGCTGAGGGGTAACTAGAGGAGCTGAGGGGTAACAGCCAGGGCACTGATAGCCACAGGGCCTATGCTAGCTGTACCGCTACATTAACATAGAGGCTGCGCTAGCTGCCGGAGCTAGGCTAGCAGACAGGGCTGGAAACAGGGGCACTGGAGAGGGGAACAGGGAAGGGGCTAGCAGAGGGAAAGGGTAGCTGCCAGGGCACTGATAGCTACAGGGCCTATGCTAGCTGTACTGCTACATTAACAAAGAGGCTGCGCTAGCTGCCGGAGCTAGGCTGGCAGACAGGGCTGGAACAGGGGCACTGGAGAGGGGAACAGGGAAGGGGCTAGCAGAGGGAAAGGGTAGCTGCCAGGGCACTGATAGCTACAGGGCCTATGCTAGCTGTACTGCTACATTAACATAGAGGCTGCGCTAGCTGCCGGAGCTAGGCTGGCAGACAGGGCTGGACCAGCATGAGAGAACAAGCTAGCTGGAAGGACAGTCCTAGCTGTGGGGAACTGACCTTGCTAGCTGAAGGGGCAGTCCTAGCAGTGAGAGAAAACTGACCTTGCTAGCTGAAGGGGCAGTCCTAGCAGTGGGAGCAACCTGACCTTGCTAGCTGAAGGGGCAGTCCTAGCAGTGGGAGACAACTGACCTTGCTAGCTGAAGGGGCAGTCCTAGCAGTGGGGCAAACTGACCTTGCTAGCTGAAGCGGCAGTCATAGCAGTGGGAGAAAACTGACCTTGCTAGCTGAAAGGGCAGTCCTAGCAGTGGGAAAACTGACCTTGCTAGCTGAAAGGGCAGTCCTAGCAGTGGGAAAAACTGGCCTTGCTAGCTGAAAGGGCAGTCCTAGCAGTGGGAAAACTGACCTTGCTAGCTGAAAGGGCAGTCCTAGCAGTGGGAAAACTGACCTTGCTAGCTGAAAGGGCAGTCCTAGCAGTGGGAGAAAACTGACCTTGCTAGCTGAAAGGGCAGTCCTAGCAGTGGGAAAAAACTGACCTTGCTAGCTGAAAGGGCAGTCCTAGCAGTGGGAGAAAACTGACCTTGCTAGCTGAAAGGGCAGTCCTAGCAGTGGGAAAAACTGACCTTGCTAGCTGAAAGGGCAGTCCTAGCAGTGGGAGAAAACTGACCTTGCTAGCTGAAAGGGCAGTCCTAGCAGTGGGAAAAACTGACCTTGCTAGCTGAAAGGGCAGTCCTAGCAGTGGGAGAAAACTGACCTTGCTAGCTGAAAGGGCAGTCCTAGCAGTGGGAAAAACTGACCTTGCTAGCTGAAAGGGCAGTCCTAGCAGTGGGAAAAAACTGACCTTGCTAGCTGAAAGGGCAGTCCTAGCAGTGGGAAAACTGACCTTGCTAGCTGAAGGAGCAGTCCTAGCAGTGGGAAGGCTACACAAAAAGTGGAGGCCATGCAGAGGGACCGGGTTAGCTGCCTGGGCATGGCTAGCTACAGGGCCTATGCTAGCTGCAAGGGCTGCATTAACATAGAGGCTGTGCTAACAGCCGGGGCTAAGCTAGCAGACTGGGGCCATGCTGGTAGTAGAGGCCTAACAAGCTGCAGGGGAGCTAACGAGGCTAAACAGGGAAGCAAACAGGGGAGTCAACAGGCTAACAGGGGAGCTAACAGGGGAGACTAACAAGCTAACAGGGGAGCTAACAGGGCTAACAGGGAAGCTAACAGGGCTAACAGGGGAGCTAACAGGGGCACTAGAGGGAACAAAAAAAAAAGGCAAACTCAACATACACGGTCTGTGCTGGCTGGGGTCGTCGATTGGTCGGGTCGTACTGTTATGGTTTGTAACCGACCCCAATCGCACAACACAAGACAGGTATGAGAGTAAGCCAAGAACTGGGCATTTATTGAAACACACAGAAAACGGCACTGTCCCTTTAAGGGAGAACACAAATTACTGGAAAACAAGAAATGGGAAAAAGGCACAGTGCCTTTAAGAGGCGAGCTGGCTAAGGGGAAGGCTAAGGGAAACAGGACAGGGCAAGGGACAAGGGCAGGAACTGGGAGGACTAGGAGGACTGGACAGGGATGACTAGGAGGACTAGGAGGACTGGACAGGGAGGACTAGGATGACTAGGAGGACTGGACAGGGAGGACTAGGAGGACTAGAGAGGGGAAAACAGGGACAGAGGCCCGCGGAGGCGGGCTGGGGACAGGGAGGACTAGGAGGACTAGACAGGGAGGACTAGGATGACTAGGGTGGGGAAACAGGGACAGAGGCCCGCAGAGGCGGGCTGGGGACAGGGAGGACTAGGAGGACTAGACAGGGGAAAACAGACAAAGACTGGGATACAAGCATTAGAAGAATGTTGTTGCTCTGCAGCTTCTCCCGGGAAGGTTCGTCTGAGGAATCTGACAGTGACGTCAGAGCCGCTCTGCAGAATCCTCTCGGCAGCTCTCCGAGGTGGAAACGGGACAGAGAGGGAGAGAGAGAGCGGGTTAGCTCAGAGTACAGTTGGGAACAGAGCAGGTGACAGGAGAAGTGACTTGTCCAAGTAATCCAAGTGACTGAATCTTCGGTGTAAATACACACTGCGAGTAATGTCCCAACAACAATCCACGTGATAGAATCTTCGGTGCAAATACACACAGTGAGCGAAGTCCCAATTATAATCCAAGTGATAATATCTTCGGTGTGAAATCACACAGTGAGCAAAGTTCAAGCAAATATTATCCCAAATGAACAATCCAAAAAGCAGGCACAGGATGAGTGACAGTCTGAACAAAGCAGGATCTCTTCAGTGTTTAACACACACAAAAAAAGATAGGGTCAAAAGACAGTCTTGCAAAACTCACCCAGGCGCTGTGCGTAAAGAGAGCAGGATCAAACAGGGCGAGCGCGTCGCTACGGGGAACGGGTTGTCCAAGCGGAATACTGAGTGGTGCGCGGCTATTTGGAGTACGCGCCGGTACGGAGAGCTGCGCGGAGGTCTGAAGTGGAACACTGGAATACCTCCCGTGGAAGTTTAGAGAGCGCAGTCCAGTGTCTCCTTCCAGGCAAACGGCGACAGGAGGCGAAGGCTTGAGCGCATCTCACGCCGGAGATGAAAACAGCATAACAGACAGAAACCGAAACTCCCGTAGGAGCCTCTAGACAGAGAACCTCCCGAAGGAGTCCTGGTGATAGAGATATGATACGGAATGACCCGACAAGGCCAGAGGGGAAGAGCGAGGTACTTAAAGCCCAAAGGGGAACTAATTAGAATACACGTCAGGTGCGTGAAGGTAATTGATACTTGAAACTAGAAGTGTGTGTTCGGCACCAGACCAATCAAACACATAATGACAGGTAGTCCAAGGGTGTGGCTGCTGAAGAGCAAACGAACGCGAGGGTGGGGGCTAGTGAAGTGAGGAGACAGGGAATTAAAGTACAGGGAACAGGAATTAAAGGTCCAGGGAGAGGAGAACCTCACATGAGCGTTACTATATGAACAAAACAAAGCCAAGAGAACAGTTTTGACTCTTCAAATAAAGTGACTATTTATTTTTCCAAATAAATATAATTTGAGTCGATCACAAAATTCACAATCCGTCAATGTCATTAACAATGTGTTTCCCTGAACAACTAAAAACCAACAGGTATTGTGCTTTGTCAGTAGGGATGCTGTTCACATTTGAACCGATACGGTACCGGTACCTGTGAATCGATACCGGTACCCAACGGTACCTTTTTCGGTACTTTAGTCTCTAAAAATGTAATCTCCCTACCTCAGTTGTGAGAAGAAAAAAATCCAAACTTCAAATAACCACATTTTCGACCGTTTTTGGCTTGCCATTGCCCCGACTGCTTTGTTGTTGAATCAAGTCAAATCCTAAATAAGCATATATTGTGCGTGTGAACGTTGACATGAAAAGAAAAAAGTAAAAAAAATATATATATATTTTTTATTATCAGAGCTATCAATACTTTTATCGGGATGACGTCATAATTGCTGATATCGGCCTGATAATTATCGTGCATCCCTAGTTCTGTCCCTGATATTGACCTGCATGATTGAAATCATGCAAAGACCACGGTTTGCAAACCGTGACTAATTTTAATAGCAAGACTAATGAAGTTCTCTTGTCACAGACTGGGACCAGTATCCAGGGGCATTTGGACAGCATCACGGAAAGCCTTCAACCCTATCTGCTTGCTGTGGGGACCCAGAGGAGTGTGATTCACAAGTACTTCATTGTGATTGACAAACATGCAATCCCTTGTAAGTCACCAGACTCTCTTGCCTCTTTTGATGAGCTTTTCAAAGCTCATTTTGTCTTTGGTACCTCATACAACCGGGATCTGGCCAATATGTACAACTTCTTGCAAACCGCCATTTACAAGATCGATGCTGCTACCACTAATGTCAACCCCAGGGTTAAAGAGATGAGGGCTCGGATGCTGCACTGATTTCTTTTTTATACTGAGAGGATATTTTATGTTGAGGCCTCTGATGCTGCACAGACTTTTGATACTGAGAAGATATTTTATCTTGAGGCCTCTGATGCTGCACAGACTTTTGATACTGAGAAGATATTTTATCTTGAGGCCTCTGATGCTGCACAGACTTTTGATACTGAGAAGATATTTTATCTTGAGGCCTCTGATGCTCCAGTGTTTTTTGATAAGATGTTGTGTTTTATTTGCAAAAACTCTCAGGCAAATGCCAATTCACTGATGAGGCACTTGAGGATGATCCACGGACTTTGTTCAGGAAGGACACTTCGTCTTAAATGTGGTCAGCCTGGTTGTTTACATGTCTTTTGCACTTTTTCTGGGTTTCGAAAGCATCTTAAATCACGTCATCAACCATGTGATGATCCTGGTGAAGGCCGCTCTACAGCTGAACATTTAGCTGAAAGTTATGTTGATGACTTTCCATCAGGCAGTGCCCCTTCTGACCCAGTCCTTCCAGTCCTTCTTAATAATAGTCTTGTAGACAGCTGTGCTGCAACAGTAGCTGAACTTAAAGTGGCAGGTGTAGGTGAAACAATAATCAACTCTTTGGTAACTTCAATGGAAGTGATTGTTGATGATATCCATAATCAAGCAAAACAATATGTGAAGCAGTGTCTATCTTTACAGGAACCTATCAAAAGTGAGGTTGAGTGTAAAATTGATCAGTGTTTTGAAGAAATTGAAAATCCCTTTTGTATCTTAAATTCTGAAACTAAGAGAAGGCAATATTTTACAGAGAAGTGGGGAAGGGTAGACCCAGTTGAATATGTCCTTGGTACAAGATTTGATACCCTGCGCAATCGGACTACTGGAACTTATGATCAGGCTGTTGTTACTGATAAATGTGTTTATATCCCAATTTTGAAAACATTAGACTTTATTTACAAACACCCTAATATAGAAGAGATGATGCAGAGTGATTCCAGTTTAAGAGAAGATCTTCTTAATGACTTGTGTGATGGAGAGTTTTTCAAGAGTCATCCTCTATTTTCAAAACAGAAGCATGCAATTCAGGTGCAGCTTTTCTATGATGATTTTGAATGCGCGAATCCGTTGGGGAGTAAAAAGGGAATACATAAATTAGGAGCAATCTATTTCACCTTGCGTAATTTTTCTCCAAAGTACAACTCAATTCTGCTTAATATTCATTTGGTCGCTTTATTCCATGCCCAAGACATTAAAACACATGGCTTTTCTAAAATACTTGCTCCACTTGTGGAAGATATTAAAATACTGGAGAAGGATGGAATTAAGTTCCCATTGTATGATCAGCCAGTGTATGGAACTATTGTCCAAGTTACAGGTGACAACCTTGGTATTCACGGTTTGTTTGGTTTCGTAGAATCATTCAGTGCCAGATATTGTTGCCGCTTTTGTCTTGCTGAGAAAGAGGACTTTCAGACAGAATTCAAAGAAGATTCACCCAAGATAGTTATGCGAACTCGAGCACTTCATGCAGAACACTGCCACACAATGGAGACTACTATTGGTCTTCCCTATGTGATGGGAGTTAAACGTTCTTGCATTCTAAATTCCTTGCAGTACTTCAATACATGTGACAATTTCTCTGTCGATATTATGCATGATATCTTGGAGGGCGTGGCACAATATGAAATGAAACTGCTAATACTACACTTGATTAAAAACGACACAACATCAAAGGAAATAGACTTGAGAATTAAGAGCTTTAACTATGGTTACCTGGAACAAAACAACAAGCCACCTGCATTGAAGTTAGTAGAGACCTCAAATGACTTGGGGTTAAATGCAATCCAATCTTGGTGTTTACTTCGCAATCTACCACTTATCTTTGGAGACTTGGTTCGTCCAAATGATCAACACTGGTATTTGCTTCTGCTGTTGCTTCAAATAGCAGATATTGTATTTTCTCCCAGGTTATCAACTGGCATTACTATTTATTTAAAACACTTGATTGCAGAGCACCACGGGTTATTCAAGCATTTGTTTCCCAACAGGAGGCTACTACCAAAGCATAATTTTATGGTGCACTATCCTACATGTATTCGTAAAATTGGACCACTTTTGCATGTCTGGTGCATGCGCTATGAAGCGAAGCATAATTTCTTTAAAAAACAACTAAAAAGCTTCAAAAATATAACTAAAACGTTGGCAAAGAAACACCAAAGTCAAGTAGCATACAATTGGCAGACATTTGATCCCAACAGACTGGTGCTTGGTCCAAGTAAAATGGTAGCATTAAATGTGATGGACAGAGGCTGTGAGATAGCGGAGACTCTTCAGGTACCAAGTGACACCAAGGTGTTAAATGTTAGATGGGCCAAACACCATGGAAATATGTATCGTCCAGGTTTAGTTGTTTGTCTTAAAGTTCTTAGTGAGGTTCCAGTTTTTCACAAAATCCACTGTGTTGTTCTTAAAGATGAGAGGTTACTGTTGTTTACATTTGCACTACAAACCGTGTCTCTGGATGACCATTTTTATGCATTTAAAGTTGTGTGTACTACAGATGGACCTCATGTAGTTGATGTCAAAGAGCTTTTGTTTTACAAAGCATTCGATATACAGATGTCATACAGTGATGACGATTCAAGCTCATTTATTGTTCCATACTGTTTCCTGTGATTTAAAAAAGGAAAAGAGAAAATCACTAAGCTCTTGAACTATTGCACTGGGGATGAACACTATTAGTTTTCTTTTATTTCTTTGGGGTGAACAGATGCTGCTGTCACTTTATAGAGGCCAAAATGTAATTGATCGATTACTCTCCCCATGAAGCCTTAATTGAAGTCATGGTGATTTCTTTTTGTTGCATTCCTGAGCCAATAATTTGATGACTGGCTTGAATTATTGGCTCAGGAATGCGACAAACAAACAAATCTCCATGAATTCAAGGATTCATGGGGTGTGTAATTGGTAGATTTCTTTTTTTGGGTGAGCTATCCCTTTTTAAAAGGGTGTACAGATGCTGCTGTCACTTTACAGAGGCCAAAATGTAATTGATCGATTACTCTCCCCATGAAGCCTTAATTGAAGTCATGGTGATTTCTTTTTGTTGCATTCCTGAGCCAATAATTTGATGACTGGCTTGAATTATTGGCTCAGGAATGCGACAAACAAACAAATCTCCATGAATTCAAGGATTCATGGGGTGTGTAATTGGTAGATTTCTTTTTTTGGGTGAGCTATCCCTTTTTAAAAGGGTATACAGATGCTGCTGTCACTTTACAGAGACCAAAATGTAATTGATCGATTACTCTCCCCATGAAGCCTTAATTGAAGTCATGGTGATTTCTTTTTGTTGCATTCCTGAGCCAATAATTTGATGACTGGCTTGAATTATTGGCTCAGGAATGCGACAAACAAACAAATCTCCATGAATTCAAGGATTCATGGGGTGTGTAATTGGTAGATTTCTTTTTTTGGGTGAGCTATCCCTTTTTAAAAGGGTGCAGATGCTGCTGTCACTTTACAAAGGCCAAAATGTAATTGTCTTTTATTTATGACCTTTTTTCTATCGATTACTCTCCCCATGAAGCCTTGAAGTCATGGTGATTTTTGTATATAATGGAGTTGTTTGCAGAGGGGCTCACTGAATCTAACAATCACGTAGACATATACCAAGTGTGATTAGCAAGAGAGGAATGTTTGTGACAAGTGTAATGTAAAAAGATTAGGAAGGATCCACACCAAGCAAGTTCTTCCTCAGACGTGTGTTTTTATTTTTTTTTACTATGTTACATTACATTGGGCGTATAGAAACAAAGATCATTTCAAAGTACAAACATATACAGTACCTGTGTGACATTTTGGATGAGGCTAGGCTCCATGTTAATAAGCAACTTGGGGTGAACAAATCTCCAACACACCCATGTCTGGTTTCTTTAACTGAAACGCCTCCTTGTCGACTTCAGTGTTTTAAGTCATCATAGACCTTTAAGTCCAAGGTACTAGGAATTTCAAATTCCTTGGCAACTGAAAACAAAGATTGCACAAGCTTATTGATGAATCTTATTTTATTAATGACCTTTTTTTTCTTCTATCGATCGCCCCTTGAAGTCATGATTCTCACACGCTGTTGTAAAACTGTTTGCATCCCAAAGGATATGCCTGCATGTTGCAAATAAAAGTGCATTGTTAAATACTGATTTCTGCTTTGCCCCCGTTTATTTTAAATGTATTATTCCAGAGTAAATTATTATTTAATTCTATATTGAGTGAAATATGATATTCTATATTGAGTGAAATCTATTCTATATTGAGTGAACTACAACTCCATATTGAGGGAATTACAACTCTATATTGATTAAAATACCACTCTATATTGAGTGAAATATGATATTCTATATCGAGTGAAATCTATTCTATATTGAGTGAACTACTGTCGTATATTTCTAAATGAAAACATGAATAATGCAACTATAAAAGTACCAAAATGTTGAGTTACAAGAAGGAGCCGGAAAAACACCATGTTGGTTGAAAGAGGGTAGACAGTTGACTCCCCAGACCAGATGGCTGACCCTTAAGATAATAAATGACCCCTCAAGACTATATTGAGGTAATCAGGAAAGGAGTTGGTATTTTAGTGTACTGGCCACTGTGAGAAACCCTCCCCCTGTCAAATAGCTACCTACCGCAAGGCCACAGAGGCCACTAAACCAAATAGCCTTGTATACGTCAAAACAGGAGACCATTTGGCATTCTATAGAGATTGAGTAAAACCCCCGTTCCCAACAGCACATTCTAAAGGGAAATGGTCATCTCAAACAGACGAGGAAGGATATAATTATCTTTGAAACAGGAACCAACTGAGAATAACAGTTGAGATCAAGAGGTCATATTTAAGTAATTTCAGGTTAGAACGGCAGCTGCTGCTGACTAAGGTACAGAGGTCAGAAAGGTGACACCAAAACAGTTGGAATCTTCCTTTCACATCACAGAAACTGCCACCAGTTAAAACAGTGCAATCAATAATATACTAATAGGTTTAGCAATTTCATAAGTTACATGTAGGCATAACTCTTAGAACTATTAAAATAACAGAAGTCACCATAAGGAATAAAAACTCTTAATGCTGAAAAGATAAACAACTATACAATATTGGTCATATGATTTAATCAGGAAATAAAGTGTTCTATTGAAGGACGGATATGGTTTGTTGTCTGGGCACTGAAAGTAGTCTGTTTCTTATCTAGACTATGGAAACATTTTGTCACAAGCATGAGGATGTGTTACTCAGTGAAAAACGGAATCCCCTCATCAAGAAATGATTAAACAGCCGGCAGAGTCTAATTGTGAAACTGTGTAGTGTCAGCAGACGAAGACTGTGTAACATGTTGTCGCAAGACCCAGGAGGACGTGTCACAACAGACAAATTCCGGCTACAAGGAATTTGGCCAAATAGGGAAGCCAGATTGTGGGAGTGACGTCAATAGATAGGCAGGGAAGGTCCTCTCTCTCTCTCTCTCTCTCTCATAAAAAGGGCTGATGGCGACGGAGAGAAGGACACACACACCAGAAGGGACCTGGAGACTGCACACACACCCGGTGACGGGAGCGAGGAGACGGAGAAGGATCCCTGGAGCCGGTGACACAGCGAAAGGGAGACACCGATGACAGAACGATCGCCTCGCAGCAGGGGAGCCAGACTCCACCGAGGGTAGACGAAACCAAGCGCTCCCAAACTGCTGAGGATCCGAAAGCAAGGTTGCCCTGACGACCAGCAAACCACTAAGAGAGGACTCGTGTTGCCATGGACAACCTGAGACAGAGAACCGCAACGGAGAAGAAAGCTCTGATCGGCCCTCTCGCTCGGTCATGTGACAAAGGGTGGCGGGCTCAGCAAAAGTCCAGTAGAAAGCGAGAGTCCATCAGAGAACAGAGTTGCTGGAAATGTGGAGAGTTGGGACATTTTCAGAGGGGGTGTAAATAGGTTTTGTCTGCATAGGTCATAGGTTGATTAAGAGCGAAGCGGAAATGCACAAACAAAGCCTTTTGAGTGCTCGAGTAAATAGAGTTATTGATAAATTAAAATGGATAATGAGACTGATTAGAATAAAGATAGAGACGCAGATACATAGATAAGGTTTGATTAGGTGTGCAAGTTACTAAAATGGTTTGGAAGACTAACCAGGGTAAGTTGGGGCTGTAGATGGGATGAAGTGACTGGGAATCGCATGGGCTAATCGTACTAACAAAAATGATGGGTTTTAGACAGGGACAATGGAACATTTAATATTAGACAGAGTTAGAAACAAAGGACTATTTATAGTAGTGATTATATCCTTGATCAAAGGGTGGTCAAGAGGACTTTTAATTTAGCTGTCTTAGTTTTTGCGGGGGTATTTATGCCTCTAGATGATGGTTGAATTCTGTTGGATGGGTGTGGAGCATGTAGGCACTCACAATTTTTTTGTTCATTTGCAGTTTTGTTCGTTTTTGTTTGATACTCTATTTTTTGTAGGAACTGGCTGGCTGGGGGGGATCTCTCGCCGGTCAGGGATAGCAGGTGGTGGTGACACAGCGGGACTGGTAGGAAGTCTGATATAATGAGCTGGAAACTGAGAATGGACGGGAGCTGGTTCATGGTTTGTTTTCCGCTCATTAGGAGTCCAGATGTAGAATCTGGGAGGTTGTGTCACATTTTGGGAGATGGTAAGTGTTGGGGAAACATATTTCTCTGTCTATAGAAAGCTCTGTAGGTTTTTGGTCGCAATTGGCCGGAATAGTGTTCATGTAGAGTGCAGACATGTGAATTTGATGATTGACTTATGGGAGACTCTGCACCGGCTTGTTGGAGGCTGGCGGAGTGTGTGGGATGTGTGTTTAAAGGGACTGTGGTTTGTTGACCATGCACATAGGTTCTGTTGGTGATTGGCCTCGTCTAGAGCTGGCTGTCCGGACCGAGGAGCTGTCTGGAAACGAGGTATTGATAGTGTAATAATGGATATTCCACTTTCACTTTTTTTTGTTGATCTTGAGATATTTGATCTAGTAAAACAGTACAGCACAAAAAGAAATGAGACAAAGGTGATTTGATTGAATAATAACTTAAGAAGCTGTGAAATACATAGATAATTAATTTGGAGAAAAATGTATTGTCAGAATGCAGAACAGTAGAGATGTATCTGCGAAAATAAAAGTTTCCAATCTATTGTGTGTTTGTAAATAATAATCCAAAATGCAAAAAGGACAGATGGAAAATCGTTTCCTTCTGTGGAAAATCGGAGCAGTACCGAGACCTGCATACAACAAAGAAGAGGCGGTGATTAGCACAAAATACAACAAGAAGAAACAAAACGGTCAAAAACGAGTTAGCAGTAAAGGCCTCAGGAGGTTGAAATAGGGATAACTGACAGGGAGGTAATTGAGGCCACAGTGGTCTTTTCAAGGAGAAGAAATGATTTATGTTGCTTGTTTGAATTTCCCCAAAATGTTTAGAGTGTTAATCTTTTGGTGGTGTGATGTATTAATCTTTTCTTGCAGAGTCCATTACACAAAATAGACATTTGGTAATTACATGGATAAAATAGTCTAAACAAAAAAGCTATTATTGAAAGAGTGTTTCTTGTAAAAACAGGAACAGCTTTCTTAGTCGGAAGTCGTATTTATAACTGATAATGTGTATAACTGTGAAAGGAGGAAAAAGGTAAGTGAAATGATGATTTTGTAACTGTACAGATGGAAAGGGGTTTGGTAGTTCGATTTGTGTAAATTTTGGATTCTTTTGAAATTTTTGAAAATATTAGCAAAAATTATTATTATGATTTTAACATGTTTAATTTAGAATACTGGTGCTGTATAGTGGGTTATTAAACCCCCTAAGGGTGGATTGTCGTATATTTCTAAATGAAAACATGAATAATGCAACTATAAAAGTACCAAAATGTTGAGTTACAAGAAGGAGCCGGAAAACACCATGTTGGTTGAAAGAGGGTAGACAGTTGACTCCCCAGACCAGATGGCTGACCCTTAAGATAATAAATGACCCCTCAAGACTATATTGAGGTAATCAGGAAAGGAGTTGGTATTTTAGTGTACTGGCCACTGTGAGAAACCCTCCCCCTGTCAAATAGCTACCTACGGCAAGGCCACAGAGGCCACTAAACCAAATAGCCTTGTATACGTCAAAACAGGAGACCATTTGGCATTCTATAGAGATTGAGTAAAACCCCCGTTCCCAACAGCACATTCTAAAGGGAAATGGTCATCTCAAACAGACGAGGAAGGATATAATTATCTTTGAAACAGGAACCAACTGAGAATAACAGTTGAGATCAAGAGGTCATATTTAAGTAATTTCAGGTTAGAACGGCAGCTGCTGCTGACTAAGGTACAGAGGTCAGAAAGGTGACACCAAAACAGTTGGAATCTTCCTTTCACATCACAGAAACTGCCACCAGTTAAAACAGTGCAATCAATAATATACTAATAGGTTTAGCAATTTCATAAGTTACATGTAGGCATAACTCTTAGAACTATTAAAATAACAGAAGTCACCATAAGGAATAAAAACTCTTAATGCTAAAAAGATAAACAACTATACAATATTGGTCATATGATTTAATCAGGAAATAAAGTGTTCTATTGAAAGACGGATATGGTTTGTTGTCTGGGCACTGAAAGTAGTCTGTTTCTTATCTAGACTATGGAAACATTTTGTCACAAGCATGAGGATGTGTTACTCAGTGAAAAACGGAATCCCCTCATCAAGAAATGATTAAACAGCCGGCAGAGTCTAATTGTGAAACTGTGTAGTGTCAGCAGACGAAGACTGTGTAACATGTTGTCGCAAGACCCAGGAGGACGTGTCACAACAGACAAATTCCGGCTACAAGGAATTTGGCCAAATAGGGAAGCCAGATTGTGGGAGTGACGTCAATAGATAGGCAGGGAAGGTCCTCTCTCTCTCTCTCATAAAAAGGGCTGATGGCGACGGAGAGAAGGACACACACACCAGAAGGGACCTGGAGACTGCACACACACCCGGTGACGGGAGCGAGGAGACGGAGAAGGATCCCTGGAGCCGGTGACACAGCGAAAGGGAGACACCGATGACAGAACGATCGCCTCGCAGCAGGGGAGCCAGACTCCACCGAGGGTAGACGAAACCAAGCGCTCCCAAACCGCTGAGGATCCGAAAGCAAGGTTGCCCTGACGACCAGCAAACCACTAAGAGAGGACTTGTGTTGCCATGGACAACCTGAGACAGAGAACCGCAACGGAGAAGAAAGCTCTGATCGGCCCTAGCTGATCCGAGCATGGACCAAACTGCCACATCAAAGAGACGATTAGATTGAACCAAAGAGACGATGTACTTGTTTTGATTCCTAAGCTGTGGTTTATTAATAAACACCGCAGCCTGTTGATTTGACCACTTCGTCAGCTTCTCTCCTTACTTGAACTGAACATCTGAAATACCAAACAAATGCAGGAGAAGGGTAATAGAAAACTATACGATCACTGAACTTAGATATAGAGATAAATGAAGCTCGAGATACTTCACTACAACTCCATATTGAGGGAATTACAACTCTATATTGATTAAAATACCACTCTATATTGAGTGAAATATAACTTTAAGTATCTCTATATTGAGTGAAATATAACTTAAAATATCTCTATATTGAGTGAAATATAACTCTATTGAGTGAAATATAACTCTATATTGATTAAAATACCACTCTATATTGAGTGAAATACAACTTAAAATATCTCTATATTGAGTGAAAAATAACTCTATAGATTAAAAAAACACTCCATATTGAGGGAATTATAACTCTATATTGAGGCAATTACTGATGGGATCACAACTCTACGGAGTAAATACAACTCTGTGTTGAGTGAAATGATGTTAGAGTTGTTTTTACTTTATGCTAAATGGAGTAAATTGGTATTTTGTAGAGTTAAATGTTAACACTAAATGGAGTAGAAATAACTCTGAAGATTTAACTCTGTGACAAGAGTCATTTTCACTCTATTTGGAGTCGGAGCCAATACTGTCTTTTTGGGAGTAAAATTTTACTCAATTTGAGTAAATTTGACTCTGCGAATTTTCCTGTGTATTCACCCGAACCCACTTTGAAGGACCTCACCATGACACTAGGGCTATTAGCCTATTGCCATCCTACATAACCACCCCATATTCACTGTGACAATAAATGATCGAGTGGAATAAATTTAATTAACACAAGGATCAACACTGGAGCGTTACTGTTCCACTGCCTGACTCAATAAATGGGAGACCACGCAGAATATTGAGTCAAATAAAAGTATTTAATTAGAAATGAACGGTTAACAGGAATTCACTTCAGTATAAGGTAAACATTTATGAAACAAAAAACAATAAAATGGCTGCTGGAGACAGAGGAGAGAGAGCATGGCACCAAACATCTCCTTTATACCGCTCATCATCATCAACTCCGACCTGAAACACCTGCCAGCATTCCACCTGTGATGGAGAGACTGAGGCACAACCCTAGAGGGGCGTAACAGTTACAATACATGAATTGCAAGCGGAGCGGGGTTGGGGTTTTGGTCCTGGGGGGTCCGGGGGTCCTGGGGTGTAGGGGTGGGAGTGGGGGAGGAAATGTCCAATGTATTTTGGGGTGTTTGTGATCAATATAATTTGTTTGAATTTTTAGGTTCTGTATTTATTATTTCTATTATTTTTGTTATTCTACTGTTATTCTATTGTCATTATTGTTATTGGTATTATTATTGTCTTGTGTTGGTCTGTTTATTATTATTATTATTATTATTATTATTATTATTATTATTATTATTATTATTATTATTATTATTATTATTATTATTATTATTATTATTATTATTATTATTATTATTATTATCATTATCATTATTATTATTATTAATATTATTATTATTATTATTATTATTATTATTATTATTATTATTATTATTATTATTATTATTATTATTATTATTATTATTATTATTATTATTATTATTATTATTATTATTATTATTATTATTATTATTATTATTATTATTATTATTATTATTATTATTATTATTATTATTATTATTATTATTATTATTATTATTATTATTATTATTATTATTATTATTATTATTATTATTATTATTATTTAAACTGTATTTGTGCCATCATGTTTTGTTTTATATTCTATGTAAAAAAAGAGAAAAAATTCAAAGTTTGATAAAAAAATATAAAATACATGAATTGCAGAGACATGATGGTGACTGAAACAATTATGCACCACTATTACGCAGTATGACATGATGCTGGGTCACACAGACATCATAGCCCAAACCAATGTCATTGTCATTACCAAAGAAACAAGAACAAACAACCAGTATACTCACAGGACCACCAAACAAGCAAAGATCCTGTAAAACACAATCAGGATTCAATAGACTTCCTCACAGTTCCTCCAATGCTGTAGCCAGCTGTCCTCACTATAGCTCCAGCTTTTCTAGAAAGGTCTGTTGACGGTTGG
Source organism: Notolepis coatsorum (assembly GCF_963971535.1). Classification (NCBI taxonomy): domain Eukaryota; kingdom Metazoa; phylum Chordata; class Actinopteri; order Aulopiformes; family Paralepididae; genus Notolepis; species Notolepis coatsorum. The sequence goes on from NW_028171497.1 coordinate 60,187, forward strand.
GACAGAGCTGCTAGCTGTCCTCACTATAGCTCCAGCTTTTCTAGAAAGGTCATTCTCTTAAAAGACTTTGCCAGTAAATCCATCACCAAATCCAATTATGCATTAAAATGACTAAATCTAAATTTAAATTAAAAAAATCTCTTGAAAATTGAAATTTGCTAAATCATGAGCGACTTTACGTTGCAGGGCCTCTGATAAGCGCAAGCTGAATTTCACGCCACTCAAGAAAAAAACTGCTGACGTAGCAGGAATGTGACAATTAACAACATCTCCCAATCACATTTCGTTTCAACAGCAGAGGGGCTCCAGATCCACTCGACGTGCCGAAGGCCTCAGGGTAGATTTATTTCACCCGGAGACAGCACAGGGGGGAAATCTGATTGGATAAAAGCTCAAAATGTCTTAGTATGTATATTTAATTACATTTTACACTGGAAGCAGCACAACTGAGGGAGAGAGCAATGGAATGAATATAAGCTATATTAAAGTATAGAAAATATACATTTCTGATTTTGACAATCTAGGCCAGCAGAGAAGGCTTTGCTGGTGGCCAGCCATAACAACCCATCCCCTGTCGCCACTCAAATCCAAGCCACAAATCAGACCAAAACAAGAAACATAAACAAAGTACAATACCAACTGGGGCTTTTTGGCGACTATAACAACATTTCTAGCAAAAAGTGAAAAATGTCAACCCAAACTAATGATGATTTTTACAGGCTCTAGCCAAAAATGGGCTGGTGAGAGAGAGAGCAAAAACACATAGGGCGGGATCCACAAAGAATGGATTGCACGGTGCTAATTGCACCCTTACTTACAATTCATTATGAATTGAAAATGGGGGACCCTGATGTAAACAAGACGAAAGTCTTTCTCTGGTCTGCATCCCCTTAACAATTGTATGTATTGAGCCGTACCTTTCCCTCCAGCTCTCTCTCTTCCTCCCTTTCTCTCTCTCTCTCTCTCTCTCTCTTCCTCCCTTTTCTCTTTTCCTCCCTTTCTTTCTCTCTCTCTTTATATCTCTCTCTCCTTCTCTCTCCTTCCTCCCTTTCTCTCTATTTTTCTCTCTCTTGCTCTTCCTTCCTTTCCCTCCATCTCTCTCTTCCTCTCTCTCTTCCCCCCTTTCCCTCCACCTTTCTCTCTCTTCCTCCTTTTCTCTCTCTCTCCTCCTCCCTTTCCCTCCATCTCTCTCTCTCTTCCTCCCTTTCTCTTTCTCTCTCTCTTTCTCTTTCTCTCTCTTTCTCCATCTCTCTCTTCTTTCCTTTCTCTCTCTCTCTTTGAATGAATGAATGAAAACTTTATTTAACAGATTGCAGAATGGGTACAATACGGTACAGCTCAATACACACAATTGTTAAGGGGATGCAGACCAGAGAAAGACGTTTGTTTTGTTTACATCAGGGTCCCCCATTTTCAATTCATAGTGACATTTATGACATACACAACATACATGACATTTATGGCATAGGGACATACATGTCATACAGGTATTTAGTACTGATACATTTGTGACATATACAATATTCAAATATACAGTACTGTTACCCATAGATCCTGACAGAGTATATACATATGATGGGGAGGGGACTCTACATTAGGAGGGGGTGGGTGGGTGGGAGAGAAATATACATACGGTGGGGACAGAATATATACATACGGTGGGGAGGAGACTGTACATTAGGAGGGGGTGGATGGGTGGGAGAGAAATATACATACGGTGGGGAGTGAATATATACATGCGGTGGGGAGGAGATGTTATGGTTTGTAACCGACCCCAATCGCACAACACAAGACAGGTATGAGAGTAAGCCAAAACAGGGCAAATATTTATTATAGAACAAAAAGCGGCACAGTCCCTTTAAGGGAGAACACAAAAACACTAGAGACAAGGAAATCTGGAAAATGCGGCACTGTGCCTTTAAGAGGGGAACAGGCTAAGGGACTAAGGCTAAGGGCCAGGGCTAAGGACCAGGGCTAAGTGTCAGGGCCAGGACCAGGGGCACTGGAGAGGGGGACAGGGACAGAGGCCCGGAGAGGCGGGCTGGAGACAGGGACAGAGAACAGGGTTAAGGCCTTGGACAGGGCGAGGGCCAGAGCTGCTTACAGGGATGAGGACAGGGTTCCGACGGCGGAGGCCTGGCACGGGAACAGGGGCCCGACGGCGGAGGCCTGGCACGGGGACAGGGGCCCGACGGCGGAGGCCTGGCACGGGACAGGGGCCCGACAGCGGGGGCCTGGCACGGGGACAGGGGCCCGACAGCGGGGGCCAGGCACGGAGATCCTCCTCCTCCTCCTCGGATGCTTCAGACGGGCAGCGCAGAACAAAGGGGGTCCCAGGGGACCGGGATGGGAACACGCCGTCCTCCCATGGAATACTGGGGAGGGACGACGAGCCTCACCCCTGGAACGAGGATCACGAAGAGACGCCTACCTCCCGTGGAATCGGGAGCGATGGCGTGCCGCCTTGACGTCTGGAGTGGGAACACTGGAAAACCTCCCGTAGAGAATTAGAGAGCGAAGACGGTGTCCCACTCCAGGCAAACGGCGACAAGTGGTGATGGCTGGGCCGTCGTCTCACGCCGGAGACGCGGCAGGTGATGGTGACGTACAGAATGGTAACGTACAGAACTCCATGAACACAGACACAGATACAGAACGACCCGACCAGGACTGGAAGGGAGGTCCAGGTATATAAAGCCCTCAGGGGCGCTAATCACAAACTATGACAGCTGCGTGATGGAAATTGAACAAGAAAGTCCAAGGGTGGGGGCTGGTGAAGAGTAGAGGAGAGTAAATCATCGCAAGGGTGGGGGCTGGTGAAGGAGAGTAGAAGGCAGGGAAAAGTTCTCACAAGGGTGGGGGCTGGTGAGGTGAGGAGACAGGGAAAAAAGGTCCAGGGAAACAGGCGAATCCTCACAGGAGACTGTCTATTAGGAGGGGATGGGGGGGTTTAGATATTTACGGTGGCCAGTTTTGAATTGCAGCCTCCCGTAGGTGCTCTTTAAGAGCGGTTTTGAATGTGGGTAAGGATTCACATTCCTTTACAGCTTTGGGTAGAATGAATGAATGAATGAATGAATGAATGAATGAATGAATGAATGAATGAATGAATTAATGAAAATGTTTATTTTTTTTATTTCTCTTTTCTCAGATTTTCAGTTTTTCTCCCCTTCCAATTTAGTCGCCGTGCCAATTCCCCCCCTCCCCTACCTGGCTGCTGTATGCATGTTCTCCTACGAGTCGGTACAAGCCGACTGATACATTTGTGACATAAACGGTATTCAAATATACAGCACTGTTACCCATAGATCCTGACAGAGTATATACATATGATGGGGAGGGGACTGTACAATAGGAGGGGGTGGGTGGGTGGGAGAGAAATATACATACGGTGGGGAGGAGACTGTACATTTGGAGGGGGTGGGTGGGTGGGAGAGAAATATACATTGGGCATTTACTGTGGCCAGTTTCGAATTGCAGCCTCCCGTAGGTGCTCTTTAAGAGCGGTTTTGAATGTGGGTAGGGATTCACATTCCTTTACAGCTTTGGGTAGGGCGTTCCAAATTGACATGTCATTTGCATAAATTAGGAACAGTAGCGGTCCTAGTATGCTTCCTTGTGGAACACCACAGCTCACTGTGAGGGGGGGGGATAGAGTACCGTTTACCTCTACCATCTGTTCTCTCCCCTCCAGGTAGGATTGCATCCAGCTCACTGATAAACTATCAAAACCAATTGCTTTTAGCTTGTCAATCAGAATGGAGTGATTGACAGTGTCGAAGGCCTTTTGTAGGTCCAGCATGACCATGCCGCAGTAGGGCGTTCCACATTGATGTGGCATAATTGCGAAACGTGTTTAGTCCCTTGTTTGAACCGAATCTGGGTTTAACATGATTTGTTGAGCTTCCTCTGGTGTTGTGGTCGTGGTATTCACTGACCTTTGGGAAGTATTTTGACATGTACATGGGTACCTTGGTCGCGTAGTGTTGCGCCATTGTTTGGTTATCCTGTCGCAGTATCCTTCCGCGCTGCTTATCCTTCGTGAAAGCCTTGTTATTCTGTATTTCCCCCGTGAGTCCGTTCCTGCTTCCTAGCCACGTTTTCCAGCCGTGCTGAGGTTTTTGTTCCCGTGTTTTAAGTTCGGTTTTGTTTTGTACCCCTGTAACGTGTGCCTTGTTGACTTGCTCATTAAACGCCTGGTTATCTGCAACTTCGACTCATGCTCATCTCTCTCTCACCCATCATTGTCCTGCGCTTGAATCCTACCCACTTCTCCTAAACACCTCACTACAACAGAATGGCGCAACCACCCCAGGATTTAGCGGACAAAGGGAGAGACCAAGCAAGCGACATGCTGCTCACCATGGAGCGTTTCTTCGAGGTAGATTTCCGCTCTTCATCCTCGTTGGAAAGGATGCAGCTGCACGCGCTGCTCACCTGCGCAAGTGAGACGTGCAGCGCGGAGCAGGCTCCACTGCTCGCGGAATACGACCGGCAGCTGGGACTGTTGATTCGGACGATCTGGTCCTCTGCCCCCAGCGAAGCCACGGCTTCCAGCACACCCTCTCCTGCAAGTAAGACCTCAGTAGCTCCGTCTGCTAGCGTAGCTCGCGCTGCGCGTTGGTCTCGGAGAGCTACATTTATATTTACATTTAGTCATTTAGCTGACGCTTTTATCGAAAGCGACTTACAAGTTCTGTACAACAAGCCATCAGGAAGGGCACAACTCTATCAGCTGAGTAACAATGTTCATCAAAGTGTTGCGTGTTACAGTGTAGGTTAGTTTATTAGGACTATTATAAGTGCATGACAGTATGTTTAGTTAGGGTTAGATTTGTTTTATTTTTATTTTTTTATTCAGATAATGGTTGAAGAAGTGCGTCTTTAGTCGACAGCGAAAGATTGGACGTGTTTCGGCTGTCCTAACTGGGGTGGGTAGTTCATTCCACCATTGTGGGGCAAGGACTGAGAATAGGCAACTTCTATTTGATGACCCTCCCGGAGCTTGGATAGGAGTAGGTCTGAGGCGGCCAGAAGATGCAGAGCGTAGGGGTCTTGAGGGTGTGTAGTTAGAGACCATTGACCGGAGGTAGGCGGGAGCGGTTCCCTTTGCCGCACGGTATGCTAGGTCGAGGGCCTTGAAGCGGATTCGTGCAGCAATGGGGAGCCAGTGCAGGTCCCTAAGAAGTGGGGTGACATGGGCCGACTTCGGTAGGTTTGAGATCAGGCGGGCCGCTGCGTTCTGAATGAGTTGAAGAGGCTTAGTGGCAGTGGCCGGGAGGCCAGCAAGCAGTGCGTTGCAGTAGTCGAGGCGGGAGATGACTGTTGATTGGACGAGGAGTTGGGTGGCTTCTTTTGTCAGGAAGGGGCGGATCCTTCTGACGTTGCTCAGGAGGAATCGGCAGGTTCTGGTTGTCGCTGCGATGTGAGCAGAGAAGTTCAACTGGTCGTCGAGGACAACACCAGGTCGGGGACGCGGTCACAGCTGCATTCTTGACTGTGATGGAAAGGTCGGTCAGGGGGGAGGATTTGGCCGGCAGGTGGAGCAATTCTGTTTTGCTTAGGTTCAGTTTGAGGTGGTTGGTCGTCATCCAGGCGGAGATGTCGGACAGACAGGCCGAGATCCGCTCAGAGACGTGGATATCTGAGGGAGGGAAGGAGAGGAAGAGTTGAGTATCGTCGGCATAACAATGGTAGGAGAAGCCATGAGACGTGATAATGTTACCCAGTGATTTAGTGTAGAGGGAGAAGAGAAGAGGTCCTAAAACCGAGCCCTGGGGGACACCCGTCCGCAGGGGGCGGGTGGCCGACAGGGTCCCTCTCCATGACACTTGGTAGGAGCGGTCATTGAGGTATGATGACAGCCATGTCAGCGCAGAGCCAGCCACTCCCATTCCTGCGAGGGCCACGAGGAGGATCTGGTGGTTGACTGTGTCGAAGGCTGCAGATAGATCTAGGAGAATCAGGACAGAGGAGAGGCCTTTCGCTTTTGCTAAGTGAAGTGCCTCTGTGACCGCAATGAGGGCTGTCTCTGTGGAGTGACCAGTCCTGAAGCCTGACTGATTAGGGTCTAGGAGGTCATTCTGTAAGAGATAAGCAGTAAGTTGGTTGGATACAGCACGTTCAAGTGTTTTAGAAAGGAAGGAGAGAAGAGAGACAGGACGGTAGTTGCCTATGACGGTAGGGTTCAGGGATGGTTTTTTTATGAGGGGCGTGACTCTGGCTTGTTTTAGGGAGGTGGGGACCACCCCCGAGTTGAGTGAGGAGTTGATGGTTGCAGTTAGGAATGGGAGGATGTCTGGTGCTATGGTCTGGAGGAGTGGGGAGGGTAGCCGGTCCAGCTGGCATGTAGTCGGACGGTTCGACGTTACCAGTGTCAGGGTCTCGGCTTCTGTAATGGGAGAGAAAGATGACAGAGTGAAGGATGAGGTTCTCGATTCAGCATTTGGAATGGGTGGGGTTTGGGAGAAGGATCTGCGGATGTTCTCCACTTTTTCCTCAAAGAAGATCGCAAAGTCTTCGGCAGAGAAAGATGAGGGAGGGGGGGTGGGGGGGGAGTGAGGAGGGAGGACATGGTAGCATGCAGTTTGCGAAGATTCTTGGCAGAGGCCTCAATCCTATGGTGAAAGAAAGAAGCTTTGGCATTAGTAATGGTTTTGGAGAATGTTAACAAGAGGTTGTGATATGTGTCGATGTCAGCAGTGAGGCGTGACTTTCTATACTTCCTTTCAGCTGCTCTCAGGACCTGTCTTTGTTCTCTCACTGGATCTGTCAGCCATGGACTGGGTGGGGAACGGCGGGCAGGTTTCTCAACGAGGGGACAGAGCTTGTCGAAGGAGGTTGAGCAGAGAAGGTGTCACTCAAAGGTAGAGCGGATAGTATGTCAGAGGAGAGGGTGGAGGGGGATAGGGAGGGCAGGTTGCGTCTGAGTGAGACGGTTTGAGTTGGGGTGAAGACCTTTCGGTTAAGCATGAGAGTTAGTGAGAAAGATATGAAGGAATGGTCAGATACATGTAGGGGAGTTACCGTGGTGTTAATGATGCTGGAGTTACAGGAAAATATGAGATCCAAGGTAGTAGGGCTAGAAAGGCTAGCTTAGCCTCACCTGCTAGACTACCGGTGGTTAGCACCTCAGCTAGTCCTACTAGCATAACCACCATCGCTAGTATTACCCCTATAGCTAGTTAGCGTAGGCCACGTGGTCCTCACTGCCCCGGCAGCTAGCACTAGCCCAGTAGCTTGTACTGCCTCCATAGCAGTTAGCATAGGCTCTGCAGGCCTCGCTGTCCAGGTAGCCAGCTCAGGCCCTATAGCAACCAGAGCCTCTAATGCTGGGACCGCTCCGTCGGCCGGCAAGGCCCCTGTGGTTAGCTTAGCTCCTGTAGCCAATGTAGCTTCGGCAGCTACCCCCTTAGCTCTCTCAACTAACACAGGCCCCATAGCTAACAAAGCCTTTGATGCTGGGACCGCCCCGCCGACCAGCAAGGCCCCTGTGCTTAGCTTAGCCCCTGTAGCCGATGTAGCTTTGGCAGCTACCCCCTTAGCTCACCCCTCTAGCACAGGCCCTATAGCTAACAAAGCCTCTGATGCTGGGACCGCTCCGTCGACTGGCAAGGCCCCTGTGGTTAGCTTAGCCCCTGTAGCCAATGTAGCTTTGGCAGCTACCCGCTTAGCTCTCTCAACAAACACAGGTCCCATAGCTAACAAAGCCTCTAATGCTGGGACCGCCCCCCTTTTCCTAAACACCTCACTACAACAGTGCAGGGCTGAGGTTACAGCCCTGATGAACGCCTTGCCCTTGTGTAAAGAATTCTGTTCTTTTTTTGCCATTTTTTACGCTGCACATATTACCAGAATACATTGATTTAATAATATGATATGTTTTACCTTTTGGAAGTCAATAAAACAGGCATATATTTTGGTTTAATTTGGTTTATATGTTTATCAATTAGGGTATGTAGGGTGTAAATATGATCGGTTGTGCTGTGTTTTGTTATAAATCCAATTTGGCTTTTACTCAAGACATTGTGCTTGGTAAGGACGTTTAAAAGTCTGGTATTCATGATACTACAGAAAACCTTCCCCAGATTACTGTTCACACAGATGCCCCTGTAATTATTAGCGTCAAATTTGTCTCCGCTTTTATAGATTGGGGTTATGAGTCCATGATTCCAGATGTCAGGAAAATAACCTACACTCAGGACCAAATTGAATAGTTTTAATATAGCCAATTGGAATTTCTTGTTCATATTTCGCATCATCTCGTTCAAGATGCCATCAGGTCCACAAACCTTTTTAGATTTAAGAGTTTGTAGTTTCTTAAGCAGTTCCTGAGAACTAACTAGGGAGTCTAATGGATTTTGATTGTCTTTTATGGCGCGCTCCAATTTAGTCAATTTATCAAGAATTTGAGATTGTTCTGTGTTTCCATCAATTTGAACAGTGTGGTATAGTGTTTTAAAATGAGTTGTCCATATTATATCACTGTTCTGTATAGCCAATTCCTGGTTTTGTGGTTTGTTTAGGCGTTTGTAGAGTTTTAGGGTCTCACAGTAAAGAAAGCGTACATCAGCATTATTGGGGTCTCTGTGTTTTTGATTTGATAGCATTCAAATTTTTTTCCTAATGATTTTACAATCTGTATCAAACCAGCTGTTATTTGTTGCAGTTTTGGTTTGGTTTGTTTGTAGTCAATTTCAGTTGTGCCTCCTTTGCTGTTTGTCTGAATATATTGTTAATGTTGTTTAGTGCTAGATTGAGGCTTTCTTTACTGTAAGAGTATGTGAAGTCCAGAAAGTTATCTAAAAGTGTTTGGATTCTTGGGGTATGAATTGCTTTCTGGTATTGTTCTGCATTGTTTTGGTCCCATCTGTATGAATTTCGGATATTGTACAGCTTACTCGGTTGTGTTTGTGCCATTGTTGTGTCTGATCTTTTAATAAACAGGGTAATTTGGCTGTGATCAGACAGAGGGGTTAGTGGTTTCACACTGAATGAGCTGAGAGAGGAAGGGGGGGGGGGCTTGATGGCCTCTCTCTGCTGCATCCTCACTGGGTGGTGGGGGCTCAGTGGTGGGAGGGTTGGGAGGGGTGAGGGGTTGTGGCTGTTCTGTACTGGTAGACATCAGCTTCACCATGATGGCTGATATTTCCTTTGACATCTCGTTTCTCACCTGCATTATTTCCCGCCTCATGTTGTCCTTTGTTTCCCTAAGTTCTGTGGTGAGGGCCCGGTTGTCCTTCTGCAGGCTGGACATCTGTTCCTTCAGCTCCTGTGTAGCAGACTCCAGCTGGTGCTTCCACTGCTGGAGGCCAGGGTGTGGTGTGGGGCTGGTGGAGAACTGCTGTTCTCTCAGCTCAGTGAGCTCCACCTCTAGTAGAGCCAGACTGTCTCTCAGGAGGCTGACGGTATGGTGGTCTGGGTGCTGGTTGTTATGACCAGGAATAGGGGATATTTGGACAGTGCTGTGGACCTGGCTGTCTGTTGTCGGGGTGCCTGTGGTGATGGGAGAGCTCAGAATGCTTCCTGTGTCCCTTCTAGATGCTGCCACCTTCTCCAGAGTGGGGAAGTCCTGTCCAAAGGAGCCAAGGGCAGCTTCGTTACTGTTACACAGAGAGAGCAAGATGTTTTGTTATGTTTTCCATTCTTGTATATATCACTAATGTGTTATTTTCCTATTTTTCAGGAAGCACGGATGGGGTGAGCTGCCATTTCCTTTGGACATTGTTTTTTCCTGTTTTTGTTAGGTAAGGGTAGTTTAGGTAATGTAATTTATTTTACCATAGATTAGGTTGGTTTATTTGGAGAATAGTGGTGTTTGTTTGTTGTTTTGGCCTTGGCTCACCCTTGAGCTACATGTTCTTCCTTTGCATTTATCAATAAATATCATTGTGTTTACAAACCTGGTCCATCATTTCTATCAACCAACATTTATGTTACAGCCCTTTACCCTTAGACCCACAGGGGTCGTAACAGTTACCTTGCACCATGACCGTACCATTTTGGTAAAAGTTGACAGTCAGGAAGGAGCCTTCTCTCTTGGTCCTTGTCTCCGTCCTCAAAGATCTGAAGTTGTTTCCCTTGGATATGAATCTGTAGTGCTTTGATATGGCTGTATGCCATGCAGTGACATGCTCAGTGTAGAAGAGCAAGCTGGTAACAACACCAGTGTGTTTAGAGCGGTCAGCATATAGAGTCTCTGGGTATTCTCGTTGTACTCTATGTCTGAACTGTATTCTCCCGCTCTCTGATTTGGTCTCTTCTGGATATTCAAAAAAACAGGGAAAGAAAGTGCCTGCTGCTGCCAGTGCTGCTGTCTCAGTGTCCATGTTGCTACGGCAACTGGATAAACAAAGATGTTTAACTAGCTAATACAAAAATAAATAACAATTAAAAAATATTATTCTTTAGAAAATAGCTTTGCTCTTTTCACTGTATTATTATTTTATATATATATATAATAGACACGTGAATGTGTCTGACTGTATTCATTATAACTGTTGTGTAATTATTATGACCCGTTTGCTCTTGGACTCAGCGGGGCATTGTGGAGGACTATTATAACTGTTGTGTAATTGTTATGACCCGTTTGCTCTTGGACTCAGCGGGGCATTGTGGAGGACTATCGCTAGAGGGAGCTGGTGGGCGTTGGTCTGGCAACAGGTAGAGGTGACGAAGAGGCTGGTATCAAGGAGGAGTCTCACGGGCGGGGCTTCCTCTTCACCATTTTCCACAGAGGGAGGAGGACGTGTCGGCGGAGAGCCATCTACCTGCAGAACACGTGGAATGCCAGTTGTGCATCGGAGCAGTGAAAGTAGCGTTGCGTGCCGTGAGCTTATTTCCCCAAAGTATAGTGAGTAGGGCGAAAGACGAAGAGGACGTTCGACAGACGGGCGGGGACGACGACCATTAAAGCGTTGCATGGTATTATGTGTAGTCGGAGAGTTAGCCTAGCCGCACCGGCTAGTAGCTTAGCTGCAGTATAGTAAAATAGCCTGTTAGCTCAGCACGTCGTCTCGCCCTTTTCTACAGCTTTCCTGGACGTCCAAGGCATCACTACAGTCTACCTACTTACCGCCAGACCAGCCCTGCCTTGGAGTACCACAGGTGACGGTCTCTCGGGACCTTTTACAGCCGAACTATCCTAGTCATTGTATGCAGGGCTAATCAACACTGTGGCTGTATACCCTCCTGTGCGGGTGAGTGGATTAAAGGTGCATTCCGCACCTGCAGCGTTGGGAACTATCACCCGTTTTATTTTGGTAGCATGCTCGCTAAGAGTGAAGGGGCTGTCATGTTTTGAGCCACCACGTTCCCGAGCCACGACATAGCGCTCCAACTTTTATTATTTTAGGTAATGCCGGCTTAGATAGGTACTATTGTTTTCTAAAAGTGTGGGCCCCACTTATTTTGGTTGTGCGCGTACGTTGTGTTGCCCGTGTGTTTAAGCAGCACCTGTATTCAAAGAGTGTTTTCCATTCAAGTAGCTCATTCAAGCTTTGTGCTAACCTCCTTCAGATTGTGTACTGCATAGTGTATATGGGAAGTGTGCGGAGGGAGTATTAACCCATAAGGGGATATTGTGATGAACGTTAACCCATAAGGGGATATGGTAATGAGCGTTAACCCATAAGTCAATGTTGTTATACACTGTTTACTGTTGTGACCATCTTGCAGTACTTTAAGTAAAAGGAGAGGCGGATAATTGGATTCTGTGTGTGTGTGATTTCATGGTCCATTATTGTCTAACCCCGTTTGATACCCTGTATTTCACCAAGCGGGGCAGGTGTTCATTTCAGGTCTCTCCACAGAGAAAGGTATGGTACTGCTTTGGGGAGAACTACAACAACCACTACTTCCACCGGGTGTGAGGGGGTGTGGAGCGTACTAGGGGAGCATGGGTGATTAGGGGTTACTGAGTATTGCCCTTAAGAGGCGGGAAGAACCAGTACACCAGTTCTAGGTCAGTAAATCCTAAGGCCCTATACGTCACCTTTGCTAACCTTAAGCCTAGTACCTCAGCACTGCACTCCGGGTGCCTACTATCCGGTGCCAGTCGAATAGCACCCTCACCAAGTAAGGATAATCCACCCTTCTACATTTGGCGTCACGAACAGGATCAAAATCCAAACCAAATTCCTTTAAGCGACCTGTCGAGAGACCAGAAATGACCGAAGAACAAACCCACGCCGCGCAGGAAATGGCGGCGAAATACGAGGCGCTCCAGGAGAAGTATGCGGAGCAGGCGGTGCACCTAGAGCAACTGAGCACCCAACAGACTTCACCAAGGTGAAGGAAGAGGGGGCGGATCCCCT
>NW_028171496.1:7500-12500 GCF_963971535.1 Notolepis coatsorum
CACACACACACACACACACACACACACACACACACACACACACACACACACACACACACACACACACATACAGGGGATAGTGCTCGCCCCCCCCCCCCCCCCCCGCCGCCTGGAGATAGTGCTCGCCCCCCCCCCTGGGAGATAGTGCTCGCCCCCCCCCCCCCCTGGAAGATAGTGCTCGCCCCCCCCTGGAAGATAGTGCTCGCCCCCACCCTGGGAGATAGTGCTCGCCCCCCCCTGGAAGATAGTTGCTCGCCCCCCCCCTGGAAGATAGTGCTCGCCCCCCCCCCCCCCCCCCTGGGAGATAGTGCTCGCCCCCCCCCTCCTGGGAGATAGTGCTCGCCCCCCCCCTCCTGGGAGATAGTGCTCGCCCACCCCCCCCCTGGGAGATAGTGCTCGCCCCCCCCCCCCCCTGGGAGATAGTGCTCGCCCCCCCCCCCCCCCCTGGGAGATAGTGCTCGCCCACCCCCCCCCTGGAGATAGTGCTCGCCCCCCCCCCCCCCCTGGGAGATAGTGCTCGCCCACCCCCCCTGTGAGATAGTGCTCGCCCCCCCCCTCCTGGGAGATAGTGCTCGCCCCCCCCCCCTCCTGGGAGATAGTGCTCGCCCACCCCCCTCCTGGGAGATAGTGCTCGCCCCCCCCCCCCCCCCTGGGAGATAGTGCTCGCCCCCCCCCTCCTGGGAGATAGTGCTCGCCCCCCCCCCCCCCTGGGAGATAGTGCTCGCCACCCCCCCCTGTGAGATAGTGCTCGCCCCCCCCCCCTCCTGGGAGATAGTGCTCGCCCCCCCCCTCCTGGGAGATAGTGCTCGCCCACCCCCCTCCTGGGAGATAGTGCTCGCCCCCCCCCCCCCTGGGAGATAGTGCTCGCCCCCCCCCCTCCTGGGAGATAGTGCTCGCCCCCCCCCCCCCCCCCTGGGAGATAGTGCTCGCCCCCCCCCCCCCCTGGGAGATAGTGCTGGCCCCCCCGCCCCCCTGGGAGATAGTGCTCGCCCCCCCCCTGGGAGATAGTGCTCGCCCCCCCCCTGGGAGATAGTGCTCGCCCCCCCCCCCCCCTGAGATAGTGCTCGCCCCCCCTCCTGGGAGATAGTGCTCGCCCCCCCCCCCTGGGAGATAGTGCTCGCCCCCCCCCCCTGGGAGATAGTGCTCGCCCCCCCCCCCCCCTGGGAGATAGTGCTCGCCCCCACCCCCTGGGAGATAGTGCTCGCCCCCCCCCCTGGGAGATAGTGCTCGCCCCCCCTGGGAGATAGTGCTCGCCCCCCCCCCCCCCCCCCCCCTGAGGATAGTGCTCGCCCCCCCCCCCCCCCCTGGGAGATAGTGCTCGCCCCCCCCCCTGGGAGATAGTGCTCGCCCCCCCCCCCTGGGAGATAGTGCTCGCCCCCCCCTGGGAGATAGTGCTCGCCCCCCCCCCCCCTGGGAGATAGTGCTCGCCCTCCCCCCCCCCCTGGAGATAGTGCTCGCCCCCCCCCCCCTGGGAGATAGTGCTCGCCCCCCCCCCTGGGAGATAGTGCTCGCCCCCCCCCCCTGGGAGATAGTGCTCGCCCCCCCCCCCCCCCCCCCTGGGAGATAGTGCTCGCCCCCCCTGGGAGATAGTGCTCGCCCCCCCCCCTGGGAGATAGTGCTCACCCCCCCCCCCCCCCCCCCTGGGAGATAGTGCTCGCCCCCCCCCCTGGGAGATAGTGCTCGCCCCCCCCCCCCCCCCCTGGGAGATAGTGCTCGCCCCCCCCCTGGGAGATAGTGCTCGCCCCCCCCTGGGAGATAGTGCTCGCCCCCCCCCCTGGGAGATAGTGCTCGCCCCCCCCCCCTGGGAGATAGTGCTCGCCCCCCCCCCCCCCCTGGGAGATAGTGCTCGCCCCCCCCCCTGGGAGATAGTGCTCGCCCCCCCTGGGAGATAGTGCTCGCCCCCCCCCCCTGGGAGATAGTGCTCGCCCCCCCTGGGAGATAGTGCTCGCCCCCCCCCCTGGGAGATAGTGCTCGCCCCCCCCTGGGAGATAGTGCTCGCCCCCCCTGGGAGATAGTGCTCGCCCCCCCCCCTGGGAGATAGTGCTCGCCCCCCCCTGGGAGATAGTGCTCGCCCCCCCCCCCCCCCTGGGAGATAGTGCTGGCCCCCCCTGGGAGATAGTGCTCGCCCCCCCCCCCCCTGGAGATAGTGCTCGCCCCCCCCCCCCTGGGAGATAGTGCTCGCCCCCCCCCCCCTGGGAGATAGTGCTCGCCCCCCCCCCCCCCTGGGAGATAGTGCTCGCCCCCACCCCCCCTGGGAGATAGTGCTCGCCCCCCCCCCCCCCCACCCCCTGGGAGATAGTGCTCGCCCCCCCCCCCCCCTGGGAGATAGTGCTCGCCCCCCCCCCCTGGGAGATAGTGCTCGCCCACCCCCCCCCCCCCTGGGAGATAGTGCTCGCCCCCCCCCCCTGGGAGATAGTGCTCGCCCCCCCCCCCTGGGAGATAGTGCTCGCCCCCCCCCCCCTGGGAGATAGTGCTGGCCCCCCCTGGGAGATAGTGCTGGCCCCCCCCTGGGAGATAGTGCTGGCCCCCCCTGGGAGATAGTGCTCGCCCCCCCCCCCCTGGGAGATAGTGCTCGCCCCCCCCCCCCTGGGAGATAGTGCTCGCCCCCCCCCCCCTGGGAGATAGTGCTCGCCCCCCCGGCCCCCCCCTGGGAGATAGTGCTCGCCCCCCCCCCTGGGAGATAGTGCTCCCCCCCCCTGGGAGATAGTGCCCCCCCCCCCCCAGGGAGATAATGCCCCCCCCCCCCCCTGGGATAGTGCCCCCCCCCCCCCGGGAGATAATGCCCCCCCCCTGGGAGATAGTGCCCCCCGATGACAGACTACAAAGGCACCTCCCTCAAGCTGAACAGTGACATCTCCTTAGCAAATGACCTCAATACCTTCTATGCAAGGTTTGATGCTGGTAATAACAACACCAGCCCACAAGCCACGGCAATGGGGGGGGGGGGGGGGTCTGCTGCTGATGGAGACTCAGTGTTCAGGGTAACAGAGCATGAGGTGAGGCGGACCTTTAAAAAAGTGAATATCAGGAAGGCAGCAGGTCCGGACGGCATCCCCGGCCACGTCCTAAAAGTCTGTGCCGACCAACTGGCCCCGGTATTCACTGACATATTTAACCTGTCCTTAGAACAGGCTGTCATCCCCACCTGCCTGAACGAAGTCCACTATTATCCTGTACCCAAAAAATCAAAGCCTGCTTGCCTCAACGACTACCGCCCTGTAGCTCTCACCTCCATAGCCATGAAGTGCTTTGAGAAGCTAGTGAAGGGCTACATCTGCTCCTCCCTCCCCATCAACATGGACCCCCTGCAATTTGCATACCACCCCAACAGGTCCACGGAGGACGCCATAGCCCATGTGCTGCACACAGCAGCATCACACCTGGACAAGAGGCAGGGGAACTATGTGAGAATGATGTTCATCGACTACAGCTCAGCATTCAATACCATAGTCCCCTCCAAACTCATAGCCAAGCTCAGGGACCTGGGCTTGAACTATGACCTCTGCCAGTGGGTCTTGGACTTCCTGACGGGCAGACCCCAGGTGGTGAGAGCAGGCAACTGCACCTCCTCATCCATCACCCTCAACATAGGGGCCCCCCCAGGGCTGTGTGTTCTGAGTCCCCTCCTCTACTCCCTGTACACACACGACCTGGGGGGGCCCCTATGTTGAGGGTGATGGATGAGGATAGTCCTGCAGGAGATAGTGCTCGCCCCCCCCTGGGAGATAGTGCTCGCCCCCCCCCCCCCCCCCTGGGAGATAGTGCTCGCCCCCCCCCTGGGAGATAGTGCCCCCCCCCCCCCCCCCCCCCTGGGAGATAGTGCCTCGCCCCCCCCTGGGAGATAGTGCTCGCCCCCCCCCCCCCCCCCCCCCCCCCCTGGGAGATAGTGCTCGCCATATTAGACACTCACTGTACATCAGTGTGGAACTGTAACGTTATATGTTATTTCGCCCGTGGAGGTTGCTGAAAGCCAGCGGGGCGACGCGGTGGTTTTTCCCCGGCTTCCGTGCGCCGCCGCCGGCTTGATCCAGCTTCAGCAGCAGCAGCGGCGGTGCTCTGTTGTAGGAAGCCCTTCAATATGAAGTGGAGTCATTGAAGTGGGTGGTGGCAGCATTACTAACAGTAGCGATTTTTATTGTTTTGTCATGACCAAACATAATCCCAACATAGATAGGAGGTGTACTGTATGTCAAATGTCGGTCATGTGGTGGAAGAGTTTAGTACAGTCACACAACAGAACACCGCTGTAGTACAGTCACACAACAGAACACCGCTGGTTCGCCCAGCGCTTCTGCCGCCGAGTCTCTCTTGCCGCAAGGGCGTGTGCTAGTGGATTGATTGATTGGCCGTGTGGCCAATCAGAGAAACGCTGAACGAAAAGCTGAACACAAGTTGGTTGCCTTTAATATTCACGCCGCCCCCCCTGGGAGATAGTGCTCGCCCGCCCTGGGAGATAGTGCTCGCCCCCCCCCTGGGAGATTGTGAGTTATGTAAGCTGACCAATAACATTTCTCTCCAAACTAGCTCACTGCTATACATCAATGTTGCTAATGTGAATAATACCCCGAGTCTGGCTCTTTTTCCTAACAGTAGGGAAGAGTGATCATGTGGGCTGGAGGTGTTTTTCTTTTCCTTTTTGTTCTTGGCCCATCCTGGGAATTTTTGGCAATGTTCTGATGTGCTTCTCCCCCTCCCGTGTGTCCGTCCTCAGCGTCTGTGATATACTACCTCCATCCAACCAAGTCTGCACAGCTGACAGTTTATGGGCTGGGTGCTGCTCTAACTGTCTGTATGAGTTGCTTTCCTGGCGTCCATAGCAGGTGTTATTGGTCTATGTGACTCGGTTTTCTGTGGACCTTCAGTATTATGCTTTTGTCTTACCTATGATACCTTACCTTCCTTAATATGTTTAAAAATGCCAGTGCTATAGTATTAGTGGGAATCAAATCCCTAACTAACTCTAACAGTCTACCCATTGAGGTAGCACCACACACACACGC
>NW_028171496.1:17500-20000 GCF_963971535.1 Notolepis coatsorum
TCAGTGTGTTATTATTATGATATAGTATACATATGTCCCACCTGTCAGTGTGTTATTATGATATAGTATACATATGTCTCACCTGTCAGCGTGTTATTATTTTACATTTACATTTACATTTACATTTAGCTGACGCTTTTATCCAAAGCGACTTACAAGTTCTGTATGACAAGACAGCAAGAAGGGTACAACTCTATCAGCTGAGTAACAATGTTTATCAAAGTGTTGCGTGTTACAGTGTAGGTTAGTTTATTAGGACAAGTGCATGACAGTAAGGTTAGTCACGATTCGTTTTTATATATATATTTATATATTTATATATTTATAAATATATTTATATATTTATTATATAGTATACATATGTCCCACCTGTCTGTGTGTTATTATGATATAGTGTGCATTAGGGATGGGACTTTATCGCATTAATTTCGATGAATTAACTACAGAAAGAATAAAAAGTTTAAAATGTGTATGCATTTAATCGCATGATGAATTTTCTTTATTGTGTAAGAATGTTACCTTTCAAAGGAGACCAAACTCATGCATGCGCTATAAGTATAAAGTATAATAAATGGCAAATAACCTTTTTTTCTTAGTCTGATTTGTTCATACAGAATACTGAAAAAATAAGAGAAATTGAGATCAATCAAGAGTTTTTTTTGTTTTCAATGGTCAACTGTTCTGGAATGTACTTGAAAGTACTGCGTTTTACTTTTACTTGAGTTTACAAAAGGTCCTTTGCGCTATATATATATTATTCCAAAAATTACTGCACTTTGTTAAAAATTGCATTGATCTGTTGGTCTGTGTAGTAGCTAATACAGGATTTTGCTGCTTAAACGTATGTATAATGTGTATTCATTGATTCACTCGTATACCAAAATCCATTTGAATTGAAAATGTTGCTTTTCGCATCAAATATTAATATGCGATTAAAATGTGATTAATTTCAATTAATTAAAACCTCTTAAGCTGCAACGTCCCTCATATGGGACGTTTTTCGGACTTTTTGTAACCGGCACTTTCGAGTTACATGCCGGTATTTGAGGCTTGTGCAAAGTACAAGGTATTGCGCAAAATACCACTCCCGACTCAGGCTGCAGTAGTTCCGTCAATCTAGATCCGATCTCGAAAATGATTGTGGATCGTTGTAGCCAATGAGTGTGGCTTTCCAATGATACCTCACATGGGGATCTACATAAAAAAAAACTAAAAACACAAAAAAAACTTGAAAACAGGAAGAGCAAAACAGCCGAATGAATTGAAGTCTATGAGAAAACTGAGTTTTTCTTTGTACACAGTTGACCAAAATCACTTCTAATCACTAATTTCTGAATGGATCTTTATGAAATTTGGATATGTACTACATAAGGCTTCAGGCTATGGCTCCGTCTGGATTTGTAAGCCATACCACCTTCTGGGGAAATACTACCTCTGGACAACTAACTACTACAGAAAAACTTTAGTAACAGTTTTTTTACAACTCAGGTTCAAACCTATGTTACTCTATTACGTTAGCACTAAAAGTGAAATTTCTTTCTGGAATCAGAAACTTCAGAATGTCATCTTTCAAAAGAGACCAGGCTCATGCATGTGCTATAAGTATAAAGTATGTTGTTTTGGTTTGCAAAAAAAGTATGCAGTCCTTAAAAACGAAAACGAAAATGGCCAATTTTGGAGGCGCCTATAAAGTCTCAAATTAATTCAATTAAAATTTGTAATCGAGTCCCACCACTAGTATACAGAGTCCCACCACTAGTATACATATGTCCCACCTGTCAGTGTGTTACAATTATGATATAGTATACATATGTCCCACCTGTCAGTGTGTTATAATTATTATATAATATACATATGTCCCACCTGTCACTGTGTTATTATTATTATTATTATTATTATTATTATTATTATTATTATTATTATTATTATTATTATTATTATTATTATTATTATTATTATTATTATTATTATTATTATTATTATTATTATTATTATTATTATTATTATTATTATTATTATTATTATTATTATTATTATTATTATTATTATTATTATTATTATTATTATTATTATTATTATTATTATTATTATATAGTATACATATGTCTCACCTGTCTGGCTGACCAGACCCTTACCTTTATCGCCTTTATATTTTTTACTTCTTTACCTATACTCTGAGGTTGTTATTATCTATATTTTCTTGTCATTGGGTCTCATTCCCGAACGAAGTTACGACAAAATATTTCGTCTTAGCCAGATTTCGGCCCATTTAAGACATATTAGGGCTGGGAGTGGGAGTCCCCAAATTTTCCTGAGATCTTATTTGATCGTGGCTGAGAGCAGATTTAAGAGTGCTGAGGAGCACACTTAAATATGCTCTCAGCCCACGATCAAATCTCATGATTGATTGACTAATTTAAAATTGTATTATAACTTGACAGACTGTGTTCTCATAGTGATTCCTTCACGTCAACGCTACAGGCCTCCTTGGAATTAATTA
>NW_028171495.1:0-27500 GCF_963971535.1 Notolepis coatsorum
AAACAGCAGGGCAAGTAGAGTAGTCCTCCAGTTCTTAATGCACACCTTGAAGAATAATACAAAGACTAAGACCTAACAGAGAAAACAACTAGACTAGAAACATGAATGGAGAGAGAGAGAGAGAGAGAGAGAGAGAGAGAGAGAGAGAGAGAGAGAGAGAGAGAGAGAGAGAGAGAGAGAGAGAGAGAGAGAGAGAAAGAGAGAGCACAGAGAGAGAGAGAGAGAGAGAGAGAGAGAGTGTGGTAGTTTTCATAAAGCAAACTGTATAATAAACTGTTCTGGGACCTGACGGCAGCCTGGTAGAGGTGGTAATTGCATTCATCATACATTCCTGACTCACAGACGATCGCTGCCATTCCCCTCGTTGAGGGGGAAGGTTGGGGATATAAAGGTTGAGTTTGCACATAGGCTGGATACACTATTATACAACATACTACTGGTTTACTTCCTCAGGCCAAACTCAGAGACAATAGTGGCTTGTTGACCATAAACAAATGACACACCAGACTTCTGTCTCAAACTCCCCAAGCCGAACTTTAGAGATAATAGATCAATAGCCATCCTGACGTTTGGGGCTGGCTGAGACAATGGAAGTCGACACCAGGCCCTAAAACACAGGTTTATTACGTCTCACAACAGAAACGGCCAAGCTGCAGCTGTTTACAGTTGATCCCCCAATAGAAACTGCCACAGGCAGCTGTTAAAAGTAACCGTTTGTTATTTGGGGGAGAACATTACCTCCAGCAAAGATATCCTTAAAAGGCGTTTCCGGAACATATCTATTCATCTAGTTTCTTCTAGTGTCAGCGAATCAGACGTGGCGGTAGACTACAAACGGTCACGACCACTGGTTATCCAATCGGAAGCTCTCTGACTCCCAGAAAGACCCGCCCTCATGACGTAACGTTTGGCGGGGGGAGTCTAGTCTTTAAAGTACGTGGTTCTGATCGAGAGATTCAGAACCCCACGAACAACTGAGTGAGGAACACCCATTCTACATTCTCTTCCCCTACTGGCCGGAGGACCGCGTCGACGCATTGAGACGACAATTCCAACTACCATCAAAGAAGAAAGAGCCGAGAACGAGAGATGCTTATAGCTGTTTAGATATTGAACGTTTAGACTGAATTCTGCTGCCCTTCGGCATAGCGACTGCTTCCAGCAGAATTCATTGCACTACTCTTCAAATCGTTGATTTGTAAATTGCTTTGAATCCCATTAAAAAACCGGATTCTTTCAGATCAAATCTGCTCGGACATCTTGTTCTTCAACCGCCGTTTCTCTGTTGACGCCGGGTATAAACCATTTCCTGGTTTTGTTTTAAGTACCACAGGGTTGTAAGATTTATACACAACGCAGAGCAGATTAATTAGGTTCTGATTATATCAGAACAGCATAGCCCAGTGTCGTACTTCAAATTGGTGTCGTGATCCAAGGACCAGAAGCGGCCGTGAATTGAGATTTTTTTTTTCTTCAAACTCGACAACAACCAGGAAGCTGCCGAGGGACTTCGAACAGCATTGAACCTGAGAAATAGGTGAGTGATGACGAAATATGTGGTCGCTCAGTTCGAACCAAGGGGGTTGACAAAGTAATACCTCATATAGATATATGAAGCCTTGGGTGGGCATAACTACTGTGATCATATAGGATTAGTTTAACCGTGGGTTGAAGCGTCGAACTACATGAGATGAAAGGCTTATTGAATCGTGAGCGCGGTATATCTGGTGTTGGCAAGATTCGACAGAGGCGTATTCTGGGGAATGGAGACCTAATCATTTAACCCAGAACCGGACGCAGCGAAGTTGGTATTTTTTGCGTATCTGAACAATGGGTGAGATATGTATTTGCGCCGGTGAGATGGGAGCGAGAGTGTCGGCCGGAGGCTGTGACTCAAGCAGCACCCGGGTGAAACGTGTTCCATCGGACGTAAATGCAATAGTTCAACGTTGTTTGGATTATGTAATCAGAAGTGGTAAGTAAGGGATATGCGATCGATATGATACAGGGGGCTTGTTATGGATCACGGGGAATAAGCGAGTCACGGTAATATGAGGTGTTAGGTCCTAGCTGGAAATATACGTAGGTTGTAACATGTTAGTGCAGAGGCAGCCGAAGATGTTTCAATTCGACGAATCGTGCTCTCTGCATTTAATATCGACCGAAACTAAATGAAGATTATGCCCGCGTTAGGGTGTATTTCAAATAGATTAAGTTGACGAGGGGGTTGTCTACAAATTGAGGTTGTGGATTACAGAAACCCCAAAGTCACGGACGATCCCTTTTTTTTTTTTTTTTTAAACTTTGACCAGTCAGCTGGTTTCTTTTAGCGTGTATCGCTTTTTCTGGTCAAGTATGACCGACAGAGACAGGTTGAATGGGGTATAGATCGGGGGAAAGACACTCTGAGAAAATACGGCGAGTCCGGGAGTCGAACTCGTGTACCCCAGATCCGTGACGCGCACGGTTGTCCCCAACGCCGAAATCGGACGATCCCTTTTAGTGCGTGATACTCCGGAACATATTGCGAGACTCGACCCGTGATGGCTGGCGAACAAAATAGTACTTAATAAAGTGTCGGTTCAACTTACTGGTTGTAATCTAAACGTTAGGTAAGATTAAAGTGAACTATTGCACTTAATCTCGTTTTTTTATAAACGCATAGAAGATATTAAAAAATGTAAAAGTAGAATGTGAACTTTTAAAGATGGCCGTGTGGGCTCGAAGATGGTGTGTAATCAGATTATGAATGGTGAATGAGTTGAATTAATAATAAGTGTGTGTGGATGGTTAGGTGTGCCTGACATAACAAAAGGACTTATTGTTATATTGTACATTGATTAATGAAATAAGGGATTAAATCTGTATACTGGCGCTTATGTTGAGATTAAAGGTGTTTTGGCATTATAGGTTAGTGCTGGCCAAAGCGCGTGCTCGTCAAAGCTCGAGAGCGGCGAAGCGCGGGCGCGTCCGTACTCGTCGAAGGCTCGTGCTAAGTCGAAGCGCGTTCTCTGCAAAAACTTGTGTGCGGCAAAGCGCGTGCGCGTTGTAGCGCGCAAGAAAGAGGGTGTAAACAAGCGGCTAAGCTAGTTACATGCTATATGGCCGAATGGATGAAGCGATGAGATTAACTCGTCGGGGCTCGATAGGATTGGACAATACTGTATGTTGTGAATGGGATTTGAGTACAGTGCAACTGAATTGTCATTGATGTTGAATGCGATGTGTGAATTGCAGTATTGGCCAATGTTAGTACGGGTGCTGAATGTGTGAAGAATGAGAGGGCCGTGTGAGAGGTTTGCGCATAGCGTATTGGTAAGAATGGGCCATATGTGTGGTATGAGAAGTGGACGAGAGGAAGGAATTGAGATGTGGTTAAAAGTACACTAGGTGGCACCAGAGTCTAACCGGGAGCTTCTGTCCTGCCTGCTGACGTATGCTGGTGGGATTCTCGGGGGAGTCTCGCGATGCGAGGCCACTTTAGGTGGAGCGATGTGATCGCCATTTTAGACGGGGCAAGAAGGACCATTGTAAGGGAATTATATTGTCAAAAGCAATGTGGGTGGAACTGCGATAGGGGGCGGTGGAGGCATGATTTTGGACTCCTGTCCTGAGCAGATATAGGAAGCGTTTAGCGGGTGCAATGTATGACGTGCGTTGGCTTTCTGAATGGTGAGATTTATGGTTAGGAACGGGTCCCTGTTTTAGGACCACCCCCCTCCTCTCTCTCTCTCTCTCCCTCTCTCTCTCCCTTCTCCCTCTCTCTCTCTCCCTCCTCCATCTCTCCCTCTCTCTCCCTGAACCCTCCCTCTCTCTCTCCCTCCTCTCTCTCCCTCTCTCTTTCTCCTCCTTCCCCACCCCCCTTCCTTTCTCTCCCTGACCCCCCCCCCCCTCCACTCCTTAACCCACCTCACCACCCCCCCTCCTCTCTCTCTCTTCTCCCTCCTCTCTCTCTCTCTCCCTGAACCCTCCCTCTCTCTCTCCCTCCTCTCTCTTTCTCCCTCTTTCCCCACCCCCTTCCTCTCTCTCCCTGACCCCCCCCCCCTCCACTCCTTAACCCACCTCCCCACCCCCCTCCTCTCTCTCCCCCTCCTCTCCCTCCCGCTTTCCTTCTCTCCCTGACCCCCCCCCCCTCCACTCCTTAACCCACCTCCCCACCCCCCTCCTCTCTCTCCCCCTCCTCTCCCTCCCGCTTTCCTTCTCTCCCTGACCCCCCCCCCCTCCACTCCTTAACCCACCTCACCACCCCCCTCCTCTCTCTCTCTTCTCCCTCCTCTCTCTCTCTCTCTCCCTGAACCCCTGAACCCTCCCTCTCTCTCTCCCTCCTCTCTCTCCCTCTCTCTTTCTCCCTCCTTCCCCACCCCCTTCCTCTCTCTCCCTGCCCCCCCCCGTCCACTCCTTAACCTACCTCCCCACCCGCCTCCTCTCTCTCCCCCTCCTCTCCCTCCCGCTTTCCTTCTCTCCCTGACCCCCCCCCCCCTCCACTCCTTAACCCACCTCCCCACCCCCCTCCTCTCTCTCCCCTCCTCTCCCTCCCCGCTTTCCTTCTCTCTCTTTCCTTAACCCACCTCCCCACCCCCCTCCTCTCTCTCCCTGACCCCCCCCCCTCCTCTCCCTCTCTCTCTCTCCCTCCTTCCCCACCCCCTTCCTCTCTCCACTTCTTAACCTACCTCCCCACCCCCCTCCTCTCTCTCCCCCTCCTCTCCCTCCCGCTTTCCTTCGCTCTCCCTGACCCACCCTCCCCCCCCCTCCTCTCCCTCTCTCTCTTTCCTTAACCTACCTCCCCACCCCCCTCCTCTCTCTCCCCCTCCTCTCCCTCCCGCTTTCCTTCTCCCTCTCCCTGACCCACCCTCCCACCCCCCCCATCTCTCTCTCTCTCTCTCCCTGACCCACCCTCTCGCTCTCCCGCTCTCCCTCTTTAACCTGCCTGGACTTACATGTTTTCCCCCTGGCCCATTCCTCTCTTGACCGCTCGGTGGTCCCGTCACGCCCTCTCTCCTACCCATCAAGGGTGCCGGTGCGTCCTGAATTTATGTTTAAGTTGGGGTCCTCACTTCAGTGGGCTGTTGGCTGTGGAGTGTGTTGTTATAAAGCTATGTTGTTATTTGTGGGGATTGCAGGACATATTAGGACACGCGCCGGTGAAGGAGGAACGCGGAAGAGGACGGAACACTCGACATGGTTCCTGGTTTGAGTGAAAATAGTAGGCGGGTGCTTTTGGGGTGTGCTGTGGCGATGGTTTGGTTGTGTATGTTGGCTAGCGTGATACTGTATGGTCCATTTCGACAGCCTGAGCTGCCAGAGGTGGTGGTAGTGGGTAAACGGTCGCTGCCAGACCATCACAGTAATCTTTTTTTAGGGATGGCGAAGACAGTGGCAAAAATGGCTAATAGATCAGATTGCTATGTGTGCGGCTTGTCCCCACAAGCGGCCGACGCGGGCCTTCCTCTAATTGCACACCCTATAACGAAGTGTCATGCCAGCGTGTTAAGAGATTTGCCTACCCCTGACCTGTGTGACGGGGTGGGACAAGATAGGATTGAGAGGTATTTGGGACGGGGGTCAGGTGGAAATAAAATGATAAAGTATGGTGAACTGCTAGACAATAGCCCCATTCCGGTAGCATATAGGGCGGCTGGGTTTGAGAAGTGCGTGGAGGGGAAATCGAATGGTAAAGTCGTGGGGTATTTGGATGGCTGCTTGGGAGATAGTGGGGTCTGGGGTAAGGATTCAGAAGCGCCGGCCCCTAATGGGGCGTTTTGGATTTGTGGTGAGTTTGCGTACGCCTCGTTGCCAATTGACTGGAGGGGAAAATGTGCGTTGGGTTACTTAGTACCGGCTATGAGGGTATCTGATGTTTTGCCAGCGTTTCCCAAGACAAGGAGGAGGAGGGATGTGGACCATTTTTTCAGGGTGGCGTTTCCCTGGTATGGGGCATATGCAAACATGGAGGAACTGGACCATTTGGCTAGAGTATTTGAGGATATGGCAGTCACAACAGCGAGGGGCTTGGGCCTGGAGGCTCAGGAGTTACGGTCCTTACGACTGATGGAGCTGCAGACGAGAGCAGCTATGGACTTCCTGTTGGCGAAGTCAGGAGGCACGTGTGCATTGATTGGTCAGGAATGCTGCACATTCATACCAGCAAATGATGAAGGTGGTTTGCCAGCCATAATTGAGCATTTGAAGAACATTACTAGGGATATGCAGGACAGTCGGGAGGACTCGTGGTAGGACTGGGGTCATGATCAACTGGGCTATATAGGGTGGTCTGTTGTTAAATATCTGCTGTGTGCTGTGGTGATGTTTGCGGTTATAGTTGTCTGTGTGAATGTGATCAAAGTGTGTGTTACGTATATGTTCAGGACTCTCGGCGCGGCTGGTTCTGCGATTGAGAGGCCACACTGCTCGGCTGCACCTGCGTTTGCTATGATGATAGTGAGGGATGACGCGGAGGGGGGCAGGGTGGGTGTGGGCGTTCCGTTGAAGCCAAGATACCCGGCATACGCGCTGGCGGCTATTCTCTGATCTGGGTGGTGGACATTCTGGGTTGGGGAATGGGAGGGACGGGGCATGCGTGAGGGTGTGGGACATGCCTGGACGAGCGTACATTACCGTTGGTTGTGTGGATGTGTATGCAATTTTGTTTTTCCCATAATAGGTACGTGAGTGATGACTGTATTATGTGGAGCTGTGTACCCAGAGTTCGGTGTTGGGTCCGGTCGGCTGTGCATGGCCGTCCGGCAGGGCACTGGATTCTGGGGAGGATAGCTTGAGTGATGGGATAAGATGCTTGGATGCTGACTGCTTTGTACCTGTGGTGGGGTGTGTTCAGACCGCTGTGGAGGGTCTATTATGGACTCTTCAGAAAACAGGGGTTGACACCTCACGGCGTGCGTGGCGCGGTGTCCGATGCATTCTTTAGATTATCTCTGGGGGACACGAGTCTGGGTGACGAGTGTCCCCTGGGGGATTGGTACTGAATAATGGAAAGAATGAGAAAGAATGGATGTAATGATACTAATCAAGATGTTTTTGTTTTCCGAGGGATATCAGAATTGGAGTGGAATCAAGCGGAAATAGTGGAGAGCCGAAATTCGACAAAAATAGGAATCCAGTGTGTTGACGGAGATCGAACGGGAAGAAAAGCAGGGAGTAGAAACTGGCGATATCACACACATGTATCAATTACAAATGTCTCGTGTTTAAGAGTGTATGAAGGAAGTAAAAAGATACGCATACAGTGAATGAAAAGAACCTCTCAGAAATTTGATGCACAAGACCGAAGCAGACTACAAAGAGTGACACGTTCAGCCGAACGCACAATTGGAGGGGGGCTCCTCACCCTCCAGAACATTTACTACAAGCGTTGCAAGGGCAAGGCTAAGAGAATCATTAAAGACTCCAGTCACCCGAACAACTGCCTCTTTGAACTGCTGCGGTCAGGCAAGCGATACCGGAGTCTCAAGGCGAGCACAGAAAGACTCAGAAGAAGCTTCTATCCCCAGGCCATCAGGCTGCTAAACGAACAATGAATGAACACTACACAACAACAACCACCAAACGCACATAGCACACACATCCACACGCACACACTCACTTTAAACAAACACACTGTAGCACCCACTCCACACACTTTATAGCACACACCCACTTTAAACAAACACACTGTAGCACCCACTCCCCACACTTTATATTTATGGATGAAGGATTGCACTACAACTCGTACACCTTACTGTAAACTGTACCTAAAATTGTACCTCATCCCATTTCTGCTTTGCACTAGATAGTACTGTACATTAGTACACTGCATAGTATTGTGTATTGTATATTATATGGTAACTCAGAACATTGTACATATGTCTATACCGAACACTGTGACCTCATTTTTCTTCTTCTAAATTCATGCTATATTATGTTATTATGTTATTTGATACTATCTTGTCTAGCACAGTCTCTGGAGCGTAACAGTAAGAAGCATTTTGTATGAAAGTATTCTGTACTTCTGTATGACAACTATTAAAGAACTTGAACTTGAACTTGAACTTGATTATATAGACAGAGTAAAGTACAAGTCCAGTTGATAAATTAACAAGAACTGTTGTCATTGTGTGCTCTGATCTCCAGCAGTTCGATTGGACACGCGGAACACCACAAATCAGGTAAGAATAGGAATTTCAGGGGGAAAAAGGGACAGAAGAGAATAGGAAGGGCCTACAGTGCCACTATTGGTTGTCCGAGTAGGAGTCAGTCACAAAGAGCATAGACACCTACATTTAGATAGGGATTACAGAAGATACTTTTCTGCCTGTTGCCATTGTTACAAGATCAAAAAGGATAAGGGAAACTCTAGAAAAATGGGAAAAAAGAGCGCATATAGGAAAATGAAAGCCGCAACCCAATCAGATAAGTCGACCCTAATTGGTTGGATGGAAGAAAGTCCAGTACAAATGATTGCCGACGAACACGACCATACAAAAGGTAACAAATATTATTTGGAAAAAGCAGCTTACGTATCGAACAAATGGAACGAAAGATGGAAACATCTTGTGAACCGTTGGCCGATCGAAGGTTCTTTTGATTTGGAGCTAATAGCTGTCATAAGAATGCTAATCAGTACATATAAATACCACGGGACAGAAAAGGATAGGGCAAAGAAATGTTTGCAAGAAACTAGTATGATAGAAGCTTATGCACGGGAGGCCGAGAGGAGAGATAGTGACATGAAGGGCATTGCAAATGTCAATGATGCAGCCAACCCAGGAGAGGAGGTAGTCCCGGTCACCATAACTCCCCTGGCCCCTAACACAACACCTGTCATCGCCCAAAGTGCAGTTCAGGTAGCCTCACTCACCCCAGCATCCCATCTTATCGCTCAACAGGAAAGGATTGAGGGAGCTTTAGCACCCCCACCATATGCCAGTAGGAATGGGGAACGAGTGTACCCTATTCTACCTATATTAGAAATGAGCAGCCCTTATCAGTTAACAGACGATCTGGGGATGGTAGAGACGGGACAAGCAAGAACATCAATTCACCTGACATCTAGGACACAAGACAGTCCACCCCGGGCTCGTTCAGAAAGAGGATATGCGTCCTCACAACGTCAAGAGGAAAAGACTGAATATTTGTCAGAGCGAGCCAAGCTGATCCAATTGGCTGAAGGGGAAGGACAACGCAACTATGACGCGCTGGTAAAGCGTAAAGCGTGGGAAAAGATGAAGGAAAGACACGGCCCCACCCCAGACTCGTCTGACCGCCAGAGCGAGTATTACAGAGCTCCCCCCCCCACGTGAGTCCAGCAGGTACGCAAAAAGTGACAGTTCCAAGATTGGTCTCACGAAATCAGAGTGGGCGCGTCAAGAGGGAAAACCCGAACCAACACTAAGAGGTAAGGAATCTGATTTAAACATCTCCTCCTCACAGGGTGCTGAACTTGACGAGAAGATGGTAACGATAAAGGACGGTCTGATGGGGATAGACCAGGAGCTCGTGGATTTGGACAAGGACCATGCTGACATAATAGTGCGGTTGACGGGCCACGACGGTACAGACGTTCGAGGGGCGGCGGAGTATAAAGAGATCATCGAGATGCGGGAAAACATTGAGGAAAAACAAAACGCCCTGCGAGACAAAAAAGCAGAGCAGAAAAAGGCCCTCGAGAAGGTAGAGGATGCTGTGAGGGATAGAATAGAGACCAGATCACAGACGAGAAGTCAGCAACTTCACATCAATGCCCCCGTCAAAATAGCTCCCGTAATAGTAAGAGGACAGGAAATGGAATATCACCCCTGGAAGGGGTCTGACATGACTCAAGTGTCTGAGAAATTGCCGCCCCTCCAGAATGGGGCCAATCCGTGGATTGCCAAACTGGAGGAACTGATGATTGGACAAGAACTGGCGATGGGGGATGTAAAGAAAATATTGACAACCGTGATGGGAATAGGAGGCATGGAAAAAATACTGGAGAAGGCTGCCATGGGAGACCATGTGGGGACTGGAGCACATGATGCAGACCTGTTCGCACGGTACAGGGGAGTACTGTGGCTGGCCCTCCGAGAAACCTATCCGACTAGGATGCACCCAGACCAAATCCACATTGGTACCCTGGGGGCGGACACCCACCCTAGGCAGTACATACAACAAGCCTATGCCGCCTGGAAGAATACCACTGGTCGAGATGTAGAACTTGACCCCCTGCATGAAGCCACACTAAGAGCAAAGATTGAAAACGGCCTCCCCATGGAGGTGAGGCAAAAACTGGCCGAGGTGGTGTCTCTGTCAAGTATGGCCCTGAGCTTTTATGTCGATAATGTGGCCCATCAAGTTGAACTACATCGGAAAAGGGAGCAAAACAAACAGGATAAGGATATGGACCAACACCGAAGGATCCTGTATCAACAGCCAACCGATGCAGGGAAGATAGTGGAATATCTCCAAGCCTTAGTCCAGGTCTCACAACCAAGAGGTGAGACGGGCTCCAACGGGGAACCACATGAACAGAGACAGGCTCAGTCGGGGGCGCAGGGGGGTCCTGCGCCGGAACAGCAACAAAACCCAAGAGGAGCACCCTGGCAGTCACGGGGACAAGGTGGAGGCAGAAGAGGGGGCGCGAATGGATACAAAGGTCGGCAGGTTGAGTGCTGGACGTGAATGTGAGCATGGCTATCAAGCCAGAGGGGGAGGCCCTCGAGGGGGGAACAGGAGAGGAAATTGGCGAGGCCAAGGCCCACCCCGAGGTCAATACCCTAGTGAGAACAATGGCCCGGTGAATCCATCAAGAGGGCCAGATGAACCACTCTGAAGAGGCCCAGAGAGTCCAATGGGGAGGTGTCAGCTGTCAGTGTCGTCTTTAAGGGAGGAGCCTATTGTGTGCGTAGCGGTGAATGACAAATCTGTCGAGATGATGGCAGACACCGGTGCGGCCTACACGGTAGTGCAACCCCAAGACGCGACGCACCTAACCATGTCCGGTCGATACGTACGGACAATTGGATTTGAGGGATTAAAACAGCTGACACCGGTGACCGATCCTGTGACTCTGAGATATCGAGGCAGGGAAGCGACTCTTCCTGTGCTGGTCTCGGAAAGCACACCTATTAACTTACTTGGCCGAGATGGGCTGGGGTTACTGGGGATGGACATTAAATGTACTGCGGAGGGTTGCGTGATAAGTGAACGAGAAGACCATTACTATCAGATGGTACAAAGAATCGACAGCCGACCACCGGAAATCTATTGTCTAGGGGGACTGGACCAAGATTTGCTTGGTCCAGCCTTGCAATGGGAGACATTTATCACTGCCAACATGCCTGAAGCAAGTGATCCAAAGACACCATATCATTGCACTCTGCAATAACATAAAGATGCAGACTCGTCACAGGCTAAGGAGTGGCTGAGTGTGCAACCAGACAAAGTACAGCTTAATGCAACCAATATCATATTGGGGCCGCAAGGAGCAGCGCTACGTATTGCACGGAGCGACTATCTGCATAAAGAACACGAGATTGCGGACAGTGTTCCCCATGTGATTTTAAAGGTAACCAGCTCGTGCGATCAGCAGCACATTGGCGAAATGATGAAAAAGCGGAAGGGATTAAATTTGAACAAATGAAAGAAAACAAACTGATCTGGATAAGCCCCGACAAAAGGTTTATTAAGATCATGGTCCAAGGCACAGGGATGGGTCGCCCCCAAACTGTGCAACTATCCCAAGAGACAATAGGAGAAGTCCCTAACGCATTAAGCCTCCAGGAGGACATGATGAAGGCGGTGCCAGAGACGCTGTGGTCAAAAAACAGCACTGACATTGGATTAATCAAGTCCGCTCAACCTGTGAGGGTGGAGCTTAGACCTGGGGCCACCCTGCCTTGGAAAAATCAGTATCCATTGAAGGAGAAAGCGGTGGCTGGAATTGAGCCACAAATCAAAGGACTTTTGACAGCAGGAGTCCTACAGAAAACAACTACTCCCCGGAGTAACACGCCGTTGCTACCCGTGGAGAAACCTGATACCTCGTACCGGTTAATACGCGATTTGAGAGCTGTCAACGAGGTGTTACTTGACTATCCCGCGGATGTCCCCGACCCCCATGTGCTATTGACATTTATCCCATCGAAAGCTGAATACTTTATGGTTA
This sequence comes from Notolepis coatsorum, assembly GCF_963971535.1. Classification (NCBI taxonomy): domain Eukaryota; kingdom Metazoa; phylum Chordata; class Actinopteri; order Aulopiformes; family Paralepididae; genus Notolepis; species Notolepis coatsorum. The sequence goes on from NW_028171495.1 coordinate 12,140, forward strand.
TAGATTTGTGTAGTGCATATTTTAGTGTGCCCTTGAGCAAGGAGTGCCAGCATTTTTTTGGTTTTACCTATAAAAATGAGCATTATGAGTATACTAGAATCCCTCAGGGACTAAAGCATTCGCCACATATATTTAACAAGATCCTAAGGGAGGATTTAGACGGGTTGGATACAATATTGACCTCTAGGGTCATTCAGTACATGGATGATCTGATACTGTGCGTGGACGATCAGACAACATGTCATCGCGACTCCGTAAAACTGTTGCAGCTGTTGGCAGAAAAAGGCCATAAAGTGTTGTTGAAAAAATTGCAATATTGTAAACCTAAAGTGATCTATTTAGGACAAACAATTTCACAGGGCCATCGGGCTATTTCGGAAGAACATTTGGTGGCCATTAAGACGGCGCCCAAACCTGTGACGGTAAGACAAATGATGGGATTTCTGGGTATCACGGGGTACAGTTCTCCATGGGTCGAAAACTATACGGAAATAGTGAAACCCTTAAGAGACATGATGAAAGATGCGGGCGTTGATAAACTTAGTAAAGTGGTATGGACTGAGGATGGCTTACGGGCGTTTGAAACAATCAAGTCCCGACTGTTAGAAGCGCCGGCCCTGGCTTTGCCTAACTATACCAAGAAATTCATACTCTACGTCTCTTCCTCTCCAGATCAGAAGCAGGCGTGCGCGGTGTTGACCCAGGACACCGGGGTGGGGGCGCGACCACAGCCGATGGCGTACTACTCAATTGCCTACTCGGAAGTAGAGATGGGGATGGCTCCATGCTACCGAGAAATGGCTGGAGTCTATAAAATGTACGAGAAAGCCGCAAGTATCATGATGGGATATCCAGTGGATATCATGGTGAGGCATGACTTAAATAGTCTGTTGGAGTCCGGTAAATATGCACTAACGATGCCTCGCATTAGACATTATTACAGGCTTTTGGAACAGGAAGATGTGACGCTGGTCAGGTGTTCCATAACGAACCCGGCAGCCGACATCCCTACGCCTGAGGATGGAGAACCCCACGACTGTGTGGCCGAAGCCGAGAGGTACTCTAAACTCAGAGCAGACTTGCAGGCTTTTCCATTTAGCAGTCCAAATCTGGAACTATGGACTGACGGCTCTTGTTATCGAGTTGGCGAGGGACTAAAAGCAGGCTACTCCGTGATAAGGTCACAGGGTGAAGGGTTTGTGGTGGAAAAGGCCGAAGCATTATCACAACCCTGCTCAGCCCAGTTAGCAGAATTGGTCGCACTGACGGAAGCATGTAACATGGCAGAGGGCAGAACTGTAAATATTCATACCGACTCGGCCTATGCACATGGAACCGCCTTCTTATTTGGCACAGTGTGGAAAGGGAGAGGATTCAAGAAAGCCGATGGAAGCGCCATAAAACATTGTAGTCAGATTAAACGTTTGTTAGAAGCAATTATGAAACCAAAGCAGATTGCGATAATCAAGTTTGCGGCGCATCAGTCAGACGAGTCCAAAATAACTCGAGGAAACAATAGAGCAGATGAAGTTGCCAAGGAAGTGACGGGTGCCTACAGGGCAGGTAAGGTTTTGGTTATCACACACGAGGTTGAGTTAGAGGACAAGATAACTTACAAGGATGTTTTGACTTTCCAGGAGGAGGCTAGTCAGGTTGAACGGAACCTCTGGATAACCAGGGGGGCTTGTCAGGATGATTTAGGTTTGTGGCGCAACAACGGTGGATTTGTGGTGGCTCCTGCTGGCCTGGTCGGACTGCTGATCCACACGGCGCATGACTTTTGCCATGCTCATCGGGGAGAGGTAAGGAGAAAAATCTGAGAATATGGCTTTTGGGCGCCAGATTTAAACAGTCAAATTGATCATGTGATAAGGAGATGTACGATATGTTTGAAAAATAATATACGTAAGGGGATTAGTGTGTCACCAGGACATATCCCCACGCCCAATGGCCCAATGCGAGACCTTGTAATTGATTACATTGACATGATTAAACCAATTAATCAGAAGAGATATATTCTTGTCGTTGTCTGTTGTTTTTCAAGGTGGGTGGAGGCGTGCGCCACCCGGCACAAGGATGCAGCATCGGTGGCTAAGTTCTTATGCCAAGAGGTATGTCCGAGATTTGGGCTAATGGACAGAATCTCCTCAGACAATGGAAAAGAATTCGTGGACAAAACTGTACGTTTAATACTCCAGCATTTAGGCATAAAACAGCGATTGGGGGGCGTTTATCATCCGCAGAGCCAGGGGATGGTGGAACGCATGAACGGGACACTAAAAAACAAATTGGTTAAGATCTGTCAACACACAGGCTTGAATTGGCTAAACGCTCTCCCTTTAGCCTTGATGGCATGTCGTTCGAGCGAAATTCGCGGTCTGCGTTTGACACCGCATGAGATGATGTTAGGTCGTGGCATGGTAGTACCAGGCTTGCGAGCGACAGGCAAAGGTCCAAGTTTGGACATCCTGGACAATGATATGCGCGAGTACGTGAAGTACATGTCAAAGATCCACAAAAATATTCTGGATCATGTCTCCAGTAGACAGGAGCATGAAACCGGGGAGGAGGTGAAGAAGCCGACTACAACTCAAATCATACCGGGCGACTACGTTTATGTTAAAGTATTTAGGCGTAAATGGTTTGGCGCAAGACGGGAAGGGCCATACAAAGTCGTCCGAGCCACCGAAACGGCTTTACAGGTTAAAGGATCACCGATGTGGTTCCATCTGTCACATTGTGTAAAATCAATAGATAATGGCCAAGAATGGGAATCTGAACCACGGGCCCTTGAGCATGAAACCGGGGCGGCGCAACCGCTAAACGAAGGCGAAGCGGCGGACGATGAAACCGGGGCGGTGCAACCGTTAAACGAAGGGGAAGATGCAAATGATTATGGGGAGAGGAGGACAAAACGATTGGCCACCGGTAGGGGATGAGGGATTCCTACAGGAGCTAGACAGAGGAGAAGATTATGAATTGGAACATAATAATTTCTCCTCTGTGGACTTGGAAGGTGTACCAGAAGGATCGGAGGGACCTGTGCTTAGCACAAGCCCGGAAAGAGATACTCGACCACAACGAGTCATTAAGAAACCTCAAAGGTACACATAGGTAAAGTGAGGGAAAGCTAAATGATAGGCCATGGAGAGAGCGTGTATATATTTTTAGATTTTTGATTATTGAGCTCTCTCCTTTTTTAGAAATGTTTAATGTTAATGCAATGTAATAATCTTTTCTTTCAGAGTTAGCCGCACAAAACAGACATGTTTGGTTAAATACACATAAGTATAGAGAAAAACCTGGTAATTGGTCTGATGCCCTTTTTGTATAAAGGGACGGACCTAGACGGATGTGAACTTGGAATAACTGATAAATTGTGTAATCTTCAAATAACTGGAAATTGTTAAACGGTGTGAGTGAACTTAGAATTGTGTAAACTTCAACTGACTAATAGTCGTTAATTGTGTGAGTGAGCTAACGTGGGTCTTGAAAGTAATTGACACTAACAAATATGAACTGTGCGTTAAAAGGATGCTTTAAATATTTGGTTTTTATGTGATTTGGCTAAACAGTTAAAAGGTTAAGGTATTTGTAACAGTTTGATTGAGAAAATACTAACAAGAATATTGGGGATAAAGAATCCCCAAACCGGGGAAACTGTGGTAGTTTTCATAAAGCAAACTGTATAATAAACTGTTCTGGGACCTGATGGCAGCCTGGCAGAGGTGGTAATTGCATTCATCATACATTCCTGACTCACAGACGATCGCTGCCAGGTTGGGGATATAAAGGTTGAGTTTGCACATAGGCTGGATACACTATTATACAACATACTACTGGTTTACTTCCTCAGGCCAAACTCAGAGACAATAGTGGCTTGTTGACCATAAACAAATGACACACCAGACTTCTGTCTCAAACTCCCCAAGCCAAACTTTAGAGATAATAGATCAATAGCCATCCTGACGTTTGGGGCTGGCTGAGACAATGGAAGTCGACACCAGGCCCTAAAACACAGGTTTATTACGTCTCACAACAGAAATGGCCAAGCTGCAGTTGTTTACAGTTGATCCCCCAATAGAAACTGCCACAGGCAGCTGTTAAAAGTAACCGTTTGTTATTTGGGGGAGAACATTACCTCCAGCAAAGATATCCTTAAAAGGCGTTTCCGGAACATATCTATTCAAAGAGGCAGGCATCTAGTTTCATCTAGTGTCAGCGAATCAGACGTGGCGGTAGACTACAAACTCTCTGACTCCCAGAAAGACCCGCCCTCATGACGTAACATTTGGCGGGGGGAGTCTAGTCTTTAAAGTACGTGGTTCTGATCGAGAGATTCAGAACCCCACGAACAACTGAGCGAGGAACACCCATTCTACATTCTCTTCCCCTACTGGCCGGAGGACCGCGTCGACGCATTGAGACGACAATTCCAACTACCATCAAAGAAGAAAGAGCCGAGAACGAGAGATGCTTATAGCTGTTTAGATATTGAACGTTTAGACTGAATTCTGCTGCCCTTCGGCATAGCGACTGTTTCCAGCAGAATTCATTGCACTACTCTTCAAATCGCTGATTTGTAAATTGCTTTGAATCCCATTAAAAAACCGGATTCTTTCAGATCAAATCTGCTTGGACATCTTTTTCTTCAACCGCCGTTTCTCTGTTGACGCCGGGTAAAACCATTTCCTGGTTTTGTTTTAAGTACCACAGGGTTGTAAGATTTATACACAACGCAGAGCAGATTAATTAGGTTCTGATTATATCAGAACAGCATAGCCCAGTGGCGTACTTCAAGAGAGAGCACAGAGATAAAACACCTCGATGTCACTACTGTGGTGACTTTTCAATTGCAAACGCAGACAAGTACCGAACTCACGCCGGTCCTTAACGAGTTACTGTATACTGTATACGTACTGTACGCTAATTACGACGGGACAGCTGTTTCAATTGCAAATCACCACGTGGCACCGTTCATGTGTTCTGCACTGAAAGATGCGTTAGGACCTCTGGAGAGTATTACTTGAAAAAGAAGGGGGCCAGTGAGAGGCCATGCGTGGCCTGGTAGAAGAGGCAGCGTGAGGGGCAGCAGGGGGGCCAGTGAGAGGCCGTGCGTGGCCTGGTAGAAGAGGCAGCGTGAGGGGCAGCAGGGGGCCAGTGAGAGGCCGTGCGTGGCCTGGTAGAAGAGGCAGCGTGAGGGGCAGCAGGGGGAGAGTGAGAGGCCGTGCGTGGCCTGGTAGAAGAGGCAGCGTGAGGGGCAGCAGGGAGCCAGTGAGAGGCCGTGCGTGGCCTGGTAGAAGAGGCAGCGTGAGGGGCAGCAGGGGGCCAGTGAGAGGCCGTGCGTGGCCTGGTAGAAGAGGCAGCGTGAGGGGCAGGTTGTTTTCCATGTTTTCCAAATGTGATTGGTTAAGATACCTGTAGATACTATGTCTATATCTGTACATATTCCTTACCTATACTCTAACTTACACCGCTGGCTAGTATCAATCAATCAATCACATTTATTTATATAGCACGTTTTACATGACACAAGCCAAACAAAGTGCTTTACAAAGGGAGGTAGGGGAACAGACAGGTCATACAACATGGAACAGACAACAACATTGCACATCAGTACAATAGCTCAGGCAAGGTACAGGTCAGGATCAAGGAAACGCTAGAGAATAAAGGTACATTTTGAGCTGGGATTTAAAGGACTCGATCGAGGGGGCAAGACGGACTGAGGTAGGACTGAGTATGACTTATTACCATAGGGTCTTTATACCTGTATCACTGTACATATAACCATAACACTGTACATACATCTGATTAGCATCATTACTCAGTAGTATATATATATATATATATATATATTAGAGCTGGGCCGTTAACGGCGTTAACGTGCTGCGTTAACGCTATACTAGTATCGCGCGATAATATAATTAACGCATTCATCTAATTTTTTTTTTTTTTTTTTACATTTATTTACCCAGGGTAGGTTCGCTGAGCACAGATGCTCTTTTTCAGGAACGCCCTGCTTCACATTCACACAGTTCCATTCACACCTGGGAGCTGCCCAGTATACAACCACAGTTGACACCATTGGCCACTGAGCAACTCCACTGGAGCAGTTGATTCAAGCCATGTCACATAGTTCAAGTTTGAAATGATTCTTTCTGTTTTGCTCCTGAGAGTGTGCTAGATACTGTACTGTACTGGTAATATTATTTATTTGTGTTAACTTCTGAATAAAACAACTTATTAAACACAAGTACATCTTATTGAACATTATTTTGATATTTCATTACCAATTATCATAGCAAAACTGCTTTTTCAAACAGTCTGTAATGCATTTTGGAAACGGGAGATGGGCTCATGGTGTAATGGGCCACCTGGCCTGAGAAACATAAGGAGGAAAGAAAAAGTAAGGACTTACTTCTGGTAATTATTTGGGTAGAACACACATATTTTGAATGCCTTCGGCAGGTATTTTTTTTCTTTTTGAGCCATTTTAATCTAGATTAATCTAGATTAAATCCAGGATTGCAGATAGATTAATCTAGATTAAAAAATTTTATCTATGCCCACCTCTAATATATATATATATATATATATATATATATATATATATATATATATATATATATATATATATATATATATATATATATATATATATATATATATATATATATATATATATATATATATATATATATATACTCCAGTTTAATCACCTGTAGCATACATTGTATATTGCTATTGTACTTTACTGTTATATTTGCACTCTGGTTAGATGCCAAATTTATTTTTATTGTGCTGTACGTGTTGTATAATGACAATACATTTGAATCTAATCTAATCTAATCTAATCTAATCTAATCTAATCTAAGTGTAAATGTGAGTTACATTATATGGTCATATACTCTGTATTTGGATGTTATGCATTGTAACAACATCATTATTATGTTAGTAAGAATCAGTCATGTGTGTATGAACATATGTAGTATGTGTATAGTTATGTACATTTTTATTTTGCCTATTTTTATGCACTTCCTGTCAAATTCATGTGTCAGTTCTTCTATGCACATTTGTATCTTACTACCTATTATGCACTGTAATTTAGAACTGAAACTAAAAGTATTATAAGAGCGATGCACTGCTCTGTTGTTCAACAAAGTAATTTAGAACTGAACGTTGTAAAGAAACTCAAAGTATTAAGAGTGATGCACTGCTCTGTTGTTCTGTAAAGTAATTTAGAACTGAACTTTGTAAAGAAACTCAAATAGTATTAAGAGCAAAGAAATGCTCTGTTGTTCTGTAAAGTAATCCAGAACTGTCTGCAGTTTATGCATTGATCTGGCAATATTGTGCACATTTTATGCCTGTCTTTTTTTTTTTACTGCTGTGAAGCACTAAATTATTGTGTGCTATACAAATAAAGTTGTTATTAAAGTTATTATTATACTATTATTATAGTATTCTTTAGCTCATAATTACGACTATGGTCAAATTGTATCTAACTAGGTTGCAGTGTTTTAATGTAGTAATATAACTTGTGTATATATTATGGATAACCCAGAAGAAGGTTGGAAGATTAAGAACATTAATATAAACGACTTGAAATACAGTAATGCTAGTTATGAAACCAGGTAATCCTAAAGTAATCAAGTAGAATCATGTTATGTTACTGTGTTGGAGTCAAATCATGTCACTAATTACAATTGCAAGGTCATTTAAACGTGCAATTGTAAACTATAAAGAAAAGTATTCAAAGGAATCACCTGGATCAACTTTCAGGGGCTCATACAGAACCAAGCATTTCACCATAAAGTACATGTATTTTATATGTGGCAAATAATAAACAAACTGAAACTGAATCTGGATACTATAAAAGTCATTGGATTTCAAATATCTTTGATTATTGTATTTTCATGAGCTAGTCTTGTCTCCCTGTCTGTGTGTATGTGTGTGTGTGTGTGTGTGTGTGTGTGTGTGTGTGTGTGTGTGTGTGTGTGTGTGTGTGTGTGTGTGTGTGTGTGTGTGTGTGTGTGTGTGTGTGTGTGTGTGTGTGTTTTCATGTGTGATCGCCAATACCCCAGATGACAGGAGACAGAGACGGATGGATGTGGTGTGAGGTGGTGGTGGTGGTGGTGGTGGTGGTGGGGGGGGTTGGAGAGATGGAAGATAAGGAAATGAAAATGAACAAGTGGATGAACCACCAGATGGCTGGGAAAGCGAAGCACATGGAGGAGCAAACAACAAAGACGAAGACGGAGAGAGCAGGGGCGTCCCCGAAGACGTGAAAGAAAGAGACAGAACTGTTTGATTATAACCAAAAATGAATAAATAAACAAAAAGGGAGCCGGGAAACTTTGACTCGTAGATAAAAAAGCTACGTAGCCGTGGGAGGGGAGATCTGAAGCTCAGCAGAGAAGCGAGTGACACGCAGTGTCATGGACACTAAGCATTAAATGCACCGCGTTTTCTCTCACATCCATCCAGCTGGTATTGAGTGAAGTGCTGTGCCTGGGAGCCGCCACTAGGGGGCAGAGTGGCTAACCGAGAGTGAGTGAGTGAGTGAGTGAGTGAGTGAGTGAGTGAGTGAGTGAGTGAGTGAGTGAGTGAGTGAGTGAGTGAGTGAGTGAGTGAGTGAGTGAGTGAGTGAGTGAGTGAGTGAGTGAGACGCTTTGCATCTAAAAGGAAAGAAAATAAATCGATGGTACGGTATGTTATTTCTTTTAACTGAACAAGCGATGTCCTCAGAGGAAAATGGTGTCTGTGGAACTCTGCCTACAATTGAGTTAGTTTAGGCCTCCGATAAATATTAGACATGAAGCACCTCATAAACCGGCAATGTCACGGCAAACTCACTAACTCGTTCACACAGTAATTCATTCACTCATGGTTAGCCACACACTCCATACTTCACCCCCCTCTAGCTGTGATCACTTAGCCTCAATTATGGATGTTACAATTAACCAATTTCACTATTAACACTTTGATTGCCAAACCCGAGTTTTCTCGGGTTTACAAAGGAGCGGGTTGAATGCCCACTCACGAGAATTCTCATATTTTCTATTTTTTTTTTTATTAGCAATCTGAAATCATATTTCATCAACCGAGTCTACCGTTGGAAATTCAGCCACTCCAGGCGCTCAGATGTGAAAAAAGCGCCCCTATCGTCTCCCAGATGGTAATTCACCCTTTTGGATTGAACTCAATGAAAATGAATGAGAAAAAAAATCCCTGACTCCACATTTTACTTCTCACTCACGCAGCCGGGGTCGATCAGCTCCGGCTGAGTCTAGTCTAGTGAGTCTCAGAGCAGCGGGGATTATGTGTTTTTACTAGTGCTGTCAGGCGATTAAAAAGATGTATCTAATTAATTACAGGATTTGTAATTAATTAATCTAATTAATCGCATTTTAATCGCATAACCATTTTATGCCTGATATTCTGTATTATATAATCATATTTCAAATTGCATGTGTCCGGATGGCAGAATTCAGTACTGTATCTACAAAACCTTCTGTTTAATCATCTTCCATCTATTAATTTGCTTAGATTTTTCAGGTCTGGTCAATTTGAGCATGGTGTTATTCACAGTCAAAGATACAAAAAGATTTATTGATATTCTCATTTGGTTCATTACAATTTACTAAAAATAAAATTTTCATTCAATCAATCACCGCGCAGATTGATTGATTGAATGAAAATGTTATTAACAGATTGCAGAATGGGTACAATACAGTACGGCACACAATTGTTAAGGGGATGCAGACCAGGGTGCAACTTGCACCGTGCAATCCATTCTTTGTGGATCTAGCCCACAGTATTTCTGACACTGGGAATACATTCCCTGAGATTCATAGATGTCCCTAGAATCAGATACCAAGAACATGCAAATGGACCATATTAAAAAATAAAAAAGTCTGTAAATGTGTATTCTACATTCTTATGGAATGAATGAGATACAAAAAAAATATTATAAAAAAAAAAAAAAAAAAAAAAAAATGGAGTTAATTTTCATAACGCGATAATTTGCTGTGTAATTAATTAATCTAATTAACGCGATAAACTGACAGCCCTAGTTTTTACAGTATACACAGTGAATCAATAAAAGGATAGATTTTTTCAAATGGCGATCAGGAATTGGAATAATCCATTTGGATACCATCTGATCTCAGGTAAGGAATCTATGTTACCAGTTTTAGGATAATCAGACTCGTTTTCACAGAGATATAAGCTTTTATGTGATTATGTGATATGGCTGATTGACTGTGCGAGCGGTCAGGAAATAGGAGAATCGATTTTCAGCTCGCGGCACGAGCGTGCATGCGCACACATATACTATCGATAATCTAGCGTTTATTTGAAACCGATTCATAAATAGGCCGAAAAATTACAACATTCTAGAATATTCCAGTAAAGGGCGATTATCATGGAATGTCTTAATTTTTCCATGAAAACGAGTGCTTTTCAAAATGCTAGAAAATGGAAATGAAGCGATAAAAAAAACAATCTGCTACGACAATGTTGACTGGAAAATGAGTCTTTGATAAGCGACGGGCAGATTAGACACATAATTTAAACATAGATTAGCCGATATTAACGTTAACATTGAAGTGGTGCTGGGCATTTAAGGAGGTAAAAAGGAATTAAGCTTGGGCAGTGAAAGTGTTAACTAGGTGTGGGGGGGAAATCGGTACAGCAATATTTCGTAATATTTTGTGTGCCAATATTATATCGATGCAGTGACGGCAATATCCCCCCCCCCCCCCCCCCCCCCAAAGAAATAGCTTAAAAATATTTTCAAATCCTTAAACCGAATTCGACAACATGAATTAATGAATGACTTTTATTTATATAGCACCCTTCACAGCACAAATGCACAGGGTGCTTTACACTACAGCTTAGTATATAAAAACAAAATCAGAAATAAATGACAACAACAACAACAACAGACAGCAGTTAAAAAACTGTGAAACCAGATAAAAAAGTAGAATAAAAGAATTTAGATAAAATCACCAGTCACTAATTAAAAACAAAACTATAGGAACAGTGAGGACAAGAAAGAGTGCCTATGTATGACCAAAGGCCTGTCTAAACAAATGTGTTTTAGTTGTTTTTTAAAAGAGTTTTCAGAGGGGGCAGTTCGCAGGTCCAGGGGGAGAGCGTTCCAGAGCCTTGGTGCCGTCACCTCGAAGGCTCGATCACCCCTTGTTTTTAGCCTGGACCTGGGGACCACCAGGAGGTGCTGATCGGCAGATCTGAGTGAGCGGGTGTTGGTGTAGGGATGGATGAGTTCAGTGATGTAGATAGGGGCCTTACCGTGGAGTGCTCTGAAAGAGGTGAGGACTTTGAAGTGAATTCTATAGTGTAGCACCCTTCCCAATCAGAACGCATCAGGATGCCTCCAAAGCCACGCCCGCTAGGTGCGTTATTTTTTTTCCTAGCCGCATTTCTGGCAGACGTTCTCTGATTGGCCACTGACTGACGCTCTCTGATTGGCCACTGACATGTTTGCCCAATCGCGTGACGAGCTGTGTCTTTGCCCATTTCCACGTCGAACAGCCTGCAAAATACCTGGCATTCTATCGCCAAGCTCTAAGGTCGCTTTCACACAGGGGCTGTTTGGTCCGGACTTTCGGACCAGAATTCGATAGTCCGGTTTTTCGGGTCTGTGTGAATGCGCGTCGAACTCGGTTCGCGGACCAAACAGTCGAACTCTGGTCCGCCTGAAAACGTAGGTCTCGGTTCGGCTTCATCGAACCAAACGCGAACCAAATATAGGAAGTGATTATTATTACCACTGCTCGCAGCACTCACTGCAAAACAAGCACACTGCATCTAATCTCTCTATCTATATATCTATATATCTGTGCATCTTGGGAAGAAGGAAGAAAAAACGCGGCTTATTATTATTACCGAGGCGCGCGGCTTATTATATTATTAATAAAACAGCTACTTGTGGGCACTCATAAAAACACTGTGGTCTACAAGTTGTTTAGCGAGAGGATGGTGGTAATGTCTGTGCTTCAATAGAACAATGGATCAATGCCATGTCAAAACTCGGCTCCGCTGATCTGGAGGACTCGCAGTCCACACAGACACACACGCGCGCGCGCGCGCGCGCACACACGGGATCGCAGCCACACACACATTTCCACTGTCCAATAGACAAGCGCCCTTTTCGACCGCGTGACATTGTTCAGAAGGTCTCGGTCCGCCTGACAGATATCTGTGTGAAAGCAGGCGAACCAAATGAAGAATGCAACAATGTTGCAACTTCACCCCAGAACCGCACCGAGTCCACCAAAACCATATGTGAAAGCGACCTAAGACAAACTCTAACCTTAACCAACTTCGAAAGAGTGCCTAAGCTTAACTGTCGAAAGAACTTGCCGTCACGCTCTAAGACAAACTCTAACCTTAACCCCCCAGAACCGCACCGAGTCCACCAAAACCATATGTGAAAGCGACCTAAGACAAACTCTAACCTTAACCAACTTCGAAAGAGTGCCTAAGCTTAACTGTCGAAAGAACTTGCCGTCACGCTCTAAGACAACTCTAACCTTAACCAACTTCGAAAGAGTGCCTAAGCTTAACCGTCGAAAGAACTTGCCGTCACGCTCTAAGACAAACTCTAACCTTAACCAACTTCGAAAGAGTGCCTAAGCTTAAAGTGGAAATGAAGCAGTGCGATAAATACATATTCATAGCATCACATTAGTATTTAGATAAGCCACAGAAGAAGTCACGTTATAAAAATAAGCAGTTTCTAAGAAAAAACGATTTGTTGTGTACATTTCTGAAGCATTTAGCATTATGGGCGCGGCCATTTTGTTGCTGACGTCATACCGTGGCTTGGGTGTATACACTCTGGTTAGCTGCCTATATTGAATGGGTCAGTCAGCAAATAAAATGTTGCCTACAAAACAACGGGACCGCGGTGGTTCTGTTTGTATTGCTCCTGGCTGTTCAAACTAATTTTACCATGTGAGAGAGGAAAGTTGGTTAATTTCCACAAACTACCAGTGAAAAAAACAGTGTTGTTGACATGTTGGCTCGGGCTGCCTGCACCCAGACGGCGCGACCAGCCTGTTGGACAGGGAAGGAGGATCTGCAGCGAACACTTCATTGCCTCGGATTATGTTGTTGGGGTGGGATGTTTGTCCAGAAGACCACTAATCAGCTGAAGCCGGACGCGGTTCCCTCGGTCTTCGACAGACAGACCGGCGTTAGCTCTCGGGAGCGATCGCTAGCTAGTTGGCACCAGCCGGGGCCAGGCGTTAGCTCTCGCTAGCTAGCGTTAGCAACCGGAGCGTCGCGGAGCATTCAGCCTGCTGGCTACCTAGACCCACTTCAACCAGCGTCGCGGAGCATTCAGCCTGCTGGCTACCTAGACCCACTTCAACCAGCGTCGCGGAGCATTCAGCCTGCTGGCTACCTAGACCCACTTCAACCAGCGTCGCGGAGCATTCAGCCTGCTGGCTACACAAGCTGTGTAGCCAGCAGGCTGAATGCTCCGCGACGCTCCGGTTGCTAACGCTAGCTAGCGAGAGCTAACGCCGGGCCCCGAGAGCTAACGCCGGTCTGTCTGTCGAAGACCGAGGGAACCGCGTCCGGCTTCAGCTGATTAGTGGTCTTCTGGACAAACATCCCACCCCAACAACATAATCCGAGGCAATGAAGTGTTCGCTGCAGATCCTCCTTCCCTGTCCAACAGGCTGGTCGCGCCGTCTGGGTGCAGGCAGCCCGAGCCAACATGTCAACAACACTGTTTTTTTCACTGGTAGTTTGTGGAAATTAACCAACTTTCCTCTCTCTCACATGGTAAAATTAGTTTGAACAGCCAGGAGCAATACAAACAGAACCACCGCGGTCCCGTTGTTTTGTAGGCAACATTTTATCTGCTGACTGACCCATTCAATATAGGCAGCTAACCAGAGTGTATACACCCAAGCCACGGTATGACGTCAGCCATGACGTCAGCAACAAAATGGCGGCGCCCATGTTGAAACAGGGATATTATATTATATTTTTCAGACAAATAAGATAGATTTCACATTTGATTATAGAACCCTGTCTTACACAAGGTACACAACAAACAAACTAGGATCACATTGCTCACTGCTTCATCTCCACTTTAACCAGTGTAGAAACAGGCATCGGCCAATCAGAGAGCGTCTTGCCAGAAATGCGGCTAGGAAAAAAAAAAACGCCCGCTAGGTAGCTAGCAGGCAGCTATGTGTTAAGCAGCAGGCCTTTGTGTACGTGCTCAACTGTTATGCACATAACAAGCTCGCATGTCACTAGAGGGTTTGATAGACAGCTTGTTTCGTTCCAATCATTTGAATCGGCAGTTTGTTTGATTGGATGTTGTTGCTTTAGCTCCTGCCCCTTACCGGAACGCCATCGTCCCGGTGTCAAACGTCCTATCAGCAGGTACTATCGATTACTGTCAAGTTATAATAAGAAATATAAAACGTTGCCAAAAATCGGCATGCAGCCTATTGATCCTTTAATTATACAAGTGAGTATCTCACGGCTTTTCTTTGCCTCTCATCTTCTGGGTTGTAGCTTTTTAGAACTCTGATGATGAAGGCCTCTGGCAACTGAAATGTTAGCGACCGATAAAGCTGATTATGTCCTTGCTCTGCAGAATTCTCTCTCAACCCCGGTTTCCTCCAAAAACACTTTGTCTCCAATCACGACGAGAGGAGATGGGAGATGAGTGAGTCACTATGCAACTTCAATACTTTATTCTGACACGTGTGTTTGTGTGTGCGTGCATGTGTGTGTGTGTGTGTGTGCATGTGTGTGCGTGCATGTGTGTGTGTGTGTGCATGTGTGTGCGTGCGTGTGTGTGCGTGCGTGTGTGTGTGTGTGTGTGTGCATGTGCGTGTGTTACTATTCCTCATCCCTCATTCATGTTTACATTGACACATCGCTCCCTCCCGTCTGCGCCGCTGAGCCCGTCTGAGCTGGAGGGCTTTCTCACTGTAAGTCTTCCACTGTGTGTGTCTCCTCCGTATCTCCGTCTCTGATTCAACAGCTCCCCCCCCGGGTACCTGCCGATACCCTCTCCTATGTGTTCTATCACTTTTCTCCTATCAATCCCTCCTCATCCCACTCTATCCATCTGTTTCCCCCCATCTCCCTCTCTCCCTCTCTGTTTCCAAAGCCCTTACACGAGCAAGAGTGATCAGGTCTGAGAGATCGGGCCGGGCGGGCAGGGGAGGAGAGAAAGAGAGAGAGAGAGAGGAGAGAGAGAGAGAGAGAGAGAGAGAGAGAGAGAGAGAGAGAGAGAGAGAGATGAACTTGCGTGTGCGCGCGTGTGTGTGTACAGTACGAGCGTGCCTTCCCTAAGCTC
>NW_028171495.1:32500-35770 GCF_963971535.1 Notolepis coatsorum
GAGATCTGCCAGTTTGGCGTCTCATAGGTTTGTTATGAGACGGTAAAGCCAAGAGACCCATAGACATCAATATGAAAGGATGTTTTATACAGAACATGAATGCAGGAAAAGAGAATTATCGCCTATTATTACATGGTGTTTTAACATTCGCCGAAATGCTTGATTGTGATTGGTCAATAGCCCCTGACAGCGGTGAATTATTTTTCTATAACCATCGGTGATTATTGTTTTTCGCAGCTGGAGTAATCAAGCCCCACTGACACACACTGTTTCAGTGCAATCAGACACACCTGCCGGGCTGCCGGCGATAATAATAATCACTTTATTTGGACTGACAGAGCCACAGAACAACTGCGTCTGCATTTGATCGCGTCTTGTCGATGGTGTAAAATGAATTAGGTATATTGTTAGTAAGTTAGCCATGTAATAAGCGGGATAATGTATAGCTATACTCGGTCATTGTCGCAAAATAATTGACCTTCACTGACGTTTAAAACACCTCGGCGAGGCGCCTCGGTATTCTAAACTCTGTGTCGGTCAATTATTTTGCGACAATGACTTCGTAGCTATACATTATCCCTTACTTATTTGTCACCCCTGCTGAAGGTCAAGTTATGCTGAGAAAGGACTTTCCTTCAGGCTTGGTGTGTGTGTGTGTTTAAGTTTAAGTTTATTTGGATCCCCATTAGCCACAGCAGTGCTGGAACTATTCTTCCTGGGGTCCATAACACATAAAATACAGTTACAGACTTATACACTCACAACATTTACATGTCATACAGACAATTAAAACAACAATAAAAACCCTAATCAAATTCATAATACAATATAACAATATATACGCCTTATGAATTCATAATACAATACAATAATTCCTACTCATAATTCATTCATAATACAATACAGCATAATATACTATTTAGCTTTTACATACATTATCTATGTTCATATCAGCCAATTATACAATATTTTAATAATATATCCCTATCAGACACATGCCTTTTCATCCATATATACCTATCCCTTTATCAGACACATACATTTTCATTTACGTACACACAATCTATTAGGGAATGTCAATTTCTTTGGTTGAAAATGTTGTTTTACCACGATTTTGAAACGACATTTACTATTCTCCTGCTTAACATGTCTGGGAAGAGATGCTTAACATGTCCGTGACGGTAAATGTGTGTGTGTGTGTGTGTGTGTGTGTGTGTGTGTGTGTGTGTGTGTGTGTGTGTGTGTGTGTGTGTGTGTGTGTGTGTGTGTGTGTGTGTGTGTGTGTGTGTGTGTGTGTACATGCACGTGTGTGTGTGTGTGTGTGTGTGTGTGTGTGTGTATGTGTGGCTAATATTGCTACCCTGTATCATATCCAAACCATTAGACTTTGAAAGCCAGATATGAATGCACTTGGTATGTGGATGAAAGCGCGTCTGTAGGTAAAGCCAATGGAAGGATGCCATCACAGAAGGGGGGAGGGGGGGGAGGGGGGGGGGGACACGGCGTCTCTCCAGACGGGGTGCAAACAGAGGTGACGGTTTTCAACTCGCAGGCGCGCCAGCGCCAGGCATGTTATCCGCGATCAAACAGACGTGCCATAAATACTCTGCAGTTTATAAACACTGAATCGTTTACACTTGGAGATGGTCCAGTTCCATCAAACATCCGTCACGCCGGCTTCACTTGTTTGTTCCAACTTGATTGTCAAAGCGCAGAAAAGCACGAGAATTCCTCATGACGTTCTGTTACAGTTTACGCCACACAGATACCCCGATCAATCAAGAACAAAGTCCAGTGCGTATATATGTATATATCTATACGCCTATATATGGAATATCCTGACGTGCATAGTTTAGCATGCATCTTCTTCATCTGGATACTTTGGTGTTTGTTAGCGGGGAGGTGGGAGCTGAGGGGCTGTGATATGAGCTCGTAAAGTCAGAGCTTCCCCACAGCACAGCATCATGTCCATAATATAAGTCCTGCATACTACCGGGTATCTGCCTTAGTGCCGCCATATGAAATATGCATGGACCATAAAGACCATATGGACCATCCATCTCAATATCCGCTTCACTCTGCCATCAAAAAACATCATTAAACCTAATACACACTGGCACGCGCAGACACACACACAGACACACACACACGCGCAGGCACACACTCCCGGTGCCGCGCCGACGTGAAGGTTTATCCGCCGCTGTGCCAATTTTCTGCTGCAGCGTTTTCCGCTACATACATATACTGCAGCTCTCTCCCACGCTTCGGGGACGAGCAACTGGAACTGTGACTGGGACTTCAATCACTCGCGAAGTCATGACAACCAAATAAACAAGAGTGCGGGCCGGGTAAGGGGGGGGGGGGGGGGGGCGAAGTGTCAGGAGGATGTTTGCAACGCAGAGCTTTTCTCAGAAGTCAGGAAACTACATTTTCTCCTCAGAGTGACAAACAAGGAGAGGATAGTATTACCTTAGTAGAGAACAACAGAAGAGGTAGATTTAACCCTTTCACCAAAGGGTTAACCATTTCTCAACCGCACTACAGAAGGTTAACCCTTTCACTACCACACTACAGACACCGTAACTAGCTAGCGTTAACATTTGCAATGTAGCTATAATATGTAATAATGTTCCAGCTAACGTTAGGGAACATAACACCGGTAACGTTACTTATATGAATTTGTTGAATATATACGTTTGTTAAAATATTTCTCCAAAAAGAGAGAGATGCCTGAGGTTGATGAGGAAGATAGTCAGGTAATGTTACTTGAGCCATATGGACCCCCCCCCCCCCGAAAAATAGTCCACACAAACACGTGTGCACGCATGCACGCCACGCACATACAGATTGTCAAGGGCAGATATTGACATCTGTGTACACACTTCAAACTCCCAGTCTTAATGTACATCACACACAGCTGTCACACTAATACAATGGATAGCATTATGCCACAATAACATGCACACACACACACAGGTCGACCCCCCCCCCCCCCCCACCCACATACACACAATATTAAGCACTCTGTCCACACACATCGAGACCCCCCCCACACACACACACACACACACACACACACACACACACACACACACACACACACATATTCACACTCTTAGCACACACATGCATACACACACATAGCTGGTGCTCCTCTAAGCTGTCACTCTCTGTCTATATTTTCTTTACCTCCCTCTGTCAACTGTCAGACTCTCTCAACCCCTCTGCTGCAGGGAATTAAAATTTCATATGAGAAAAGAAAGAGAGGGG
>NW_028171494.1:0-1000 GCF_963971535.1 Notolepis coatsorum
ACCCTTCACTCATCTCTCTCTCTCTCTCTCTCTAACACACATGATACATACCCTTCACTCATCTCTCTCTCCCTCTCTCTCTAACACATGATACATATCCATCACTCATATCTCTCTCTCTCTCTCTCTCTCTCTCTCTCTCTCTAACACGATACATATCATTCACTCATCTCTCTCTCTCTCTCTCTCTCTCTCTCTCTCTAACACATGATACATATCCTTCACTCATATCTCTCTCTCTCTCTCTCTCTCTCTCTCTCTCTCTCTCTCTCTCTCTCTATCTCTCTCTCTCTCTCTCTCTCTCTCTCTCTCTCTCTCTCTCTCTCTCTCTCTCTCTCTCTCTCTCTCTCTCTCTCTCTCACACATGATACATATCCTTCACTCATATCTCTCTCTATATATATAAGTTTTTGGCCGTTAACCGTTGGCACCCAATAACGTATATATACGTGAATGCCCCCGAAAGTGTGAAGGGAAAGGGTGAAAAAAAAGAAGAGAAAAGGACAAATAAACAACAAAAAACAACCTTTACAAGTGGAAGCCTCAAAGTGATTATTTAAAAAAATAAGTCAAGTCCAAAAAACCGGACAAGGGACAACACTCAATAAAGAGGTATTGTATAAAAAGAAATAAGCCACAAAGGCAACTCCTAAAAACAGTTTATTGTTTAGTTTATATTGAAAACATAAAACAATAAACCTTCACCAAGGGAGTTAATGTGCCGTAGTGGGCAAAAGACAGTTCCAAAAGAAACACTACCATAAAATGCTCAGCCTCTATAAAACAAAGTGTAAAATAAAGCCAGTAGCCAAAAACAAGAATGTCTAAATGCTGAAGAGATCAGCACTACACTTCAATATAATAAGCCTGATCAATACACTTCAATATAATAAGCCTGATCAAAAGGATAGCCAACACAAGGAAATGAAAAAGCAGTTGACAGATTTAAACTTAAATAGACTCAGCCTTACCATAGGCACAGCTGCACTGAATCAGGTGC
>NW_028171493.1:0-80000 GCF_963971535.1 Notolepis coatsorum
TGTGTCTTACTCTGATCGCTGTGTGAGTGAGAGGTGTGTACTGTGTAATTTGTGAATGTGTGTGTGTCTTACTCTGATCGCTGTGTGTGAGTGAGAGGAGTGTGAATGTGTCTGTGTCTTACTCTGATCGCTGTGTGTGAGTGAGAGGAGTGTGTGTGTCTTACTCTGATCGCTGTGTGTGAGTGAGAGGAGTGTGTATGTGTGTGTGTCTTACTCTGATCGCTGTGTGTGAGAGAGAGGAGTGTGTATGTGTGTCTTACTCTGATCGCTGTGTGTGAGAGAGAGGAGTGTGTGTGTCTTACTCTGATCGCTGTGTGTGAGTGAGAGGAGTGTGTATGTGTGTGTCTTACTCTGATCGCTGTGTGTGAGAGAGAGGAGTGTGAATGTGTGTGTGTCTTACTCTGATCGCTGTGTGTGAGTGAGAGGAGTGTGTATGTGTGTGTCTTACTCTGATCGCTGTGTGTGAGTGAGAGGAGTGTGTATGTGTGTGTGTCTTACTCTGATCGCTGTGTGTGAGTGAGAGGAGTGTGTGTGTGTCTTACTCTGATCGCTGTGTGTGAGTGAGAGGAGTGTGTATGTGTGTGTCTTACTCTGATCGCTGTGTGTGAGTGAGAGGAGTGCGTGTGTAATGTATTGTGTGTCTAGTCTGATCATCATCTCCTGCAGGGGAACAATGTTTTCAATGTCCAAAATTTGCTATGGGATCATCATGTTATGATGTTGTCTGGAACCCTGAGAAGCCACTCTCACAATTTTTTTTTTTTTTTTTATGACTAATCGACGCAACAATTTCTCGTCGACGATTTTTTTATAATCGACGTCGTCGATTATGTCGACTAATCGTTGCAGCCCTACATATAATCCATTTAGTCTTTTTCATAATAGCCAATAGTTTGCTCTAGGCGATCACCATTGTGGTCCTGCTCACAGCTGCTTGCACCTACTAGTAGAGTCCCTAGTTGTTTGGGGGCTGGGGCCGCCCACACTAACCTACTAGTAGAGTCCCTAGTTGTTTGGGGGCTGGGGCCGCCCACACTAACCTACTAGTAGAGTCCCTAGTTGTTTGGGGGCTGGGGCCGCCCACACTAACCTACTAGTAGAGTCCCTAGTTGTTTGGGGGCTGGGGCCGCCCACACTAACCTACTAGTAGAGTCCCTAGTTGTTTGGGGGCTGGGGCCGCCCACACTAACCTACTAGTAGAGTCCCTAGTTGTTTGGGGGCTGGGGCCGCCCACACTAACCTACTAGTAGAGTCCCTAGTTGTTTGGGGGCTGGGGCCGCCCACACTAACCTACTAGTAGAGTCCCTAGTTGTTTGGGGGCTGGGGCCGCCCACACTAACCTACTAGTAGAGTCCCTAGTTGTTTGGGGGCTGGGGCCGCCCACACTAACCTACTAGTAGAGTCCCTAGTTGTTTGGGGGCTGGGGCCGCCCACACTAACCTACTAGTAGAGTCCCTAGTTGTTTGGGGGCTGGGGGGGGGGGGGCTGGGGCCGCCCACACTAAGCTGGCCCATATGCATGTTCATAAGGTAGGCAATACTGCCACCTGGTGGGATTCAATCATCATTGCAATTTCAAGGTCTCTGATGAGTCACAAAGGTCCACACGAGTGTTTAGAATGGGGGAAATCTAAAAAAAGAAGGCATCTAAACCCGAGAAATCTCTGGTTTGGCGCTCAACGGTTGGATTTGAAACCCGAGCAATCTCTGGTTTGGTGCAGAAAGGGTTAAGAGGTTAAATAAATTATTGTAGCCATGTATAACACCTGGGCCATTTGAGACGTGCACAAAAAAAAATCTGAACTAGTCATCTAAAAAAGTAAAGAACTATTTGGCATCGCTGTCCCAATACTGGTACATGGATAAATACTATGAATATATATATATTGAATATTACATGGATAGTTGATGTGAATATTTATACTGAATGGTACATAGATAAATAATATTTATATTTATTTCTCTGAGCAGGCTTAGCAAGTTGTGATGCCAAAATATTATCACTACTATTCATATTAATCCAGACAGTTAGGGAAATCATAAATATTCCCTGATTACATTTCATATTGTGAGCCTTGGAATGTGTGCCAGTCATGCACGTCCAAACTTGAAATGACTGCAAGCAGCCCCCCAAGCCCGGTGATGGCTTGTCAGCTCTGTTCTACACGTACTCGTTGGATGACGTACCCATTCAACGGAAGATGAACACTTGAGAATAGCTTTTTCCACACCCTTTTAAGAGGAAATGCAGTGTGTATAATTCATGGAATGCATAGAATGGGTTGCACTCGGCGAGATCATTGCACAACTCAACATTTCAACTTTCTACGTGATATACTGTATAATTAAAGCATTACTCAAACATTATTTCTGCCCTGTCCGTATCCATCCCTCACAGATAGTATGACATTAGCTTGGGGGCGGTGGTAGTTATTTTCAAAAACTGTATTTTCCCCTTATTTATTTCCATCTGCTCCTCTCCCTAGGGCGGGTTCCCGCTCCCGTAGCAAGAAGAACAACAAGGGAAAGGGCAAGAAGGAGGACGAGGAGCGCAGCAACGGCGCTCACAAGGGCAAGGAGGCCCGCGGTCGTGACGAGGGCCGCAGCAGGAGCCCCAAGAGCAGGAGCCCCAAGAGCCGGAGCCCCAAGAGCAAAAAGGGCAAGAAGGAGGTGAAGAGGGGGAGCGGCAGGAAAGACGCGTCCCGCTCCAAATCCCGCTCCCCGTCCCGCTCCAAATCCCGCTCCCCGTCCCGCTCCCCGTCCCGCTCCCGTTCTCGATCCCAGTCCTGAGTTTGGACCGACCGTCTGTTATGAGCCCTTATCCCCAAGTATCCCCTGTCCTCCATTCACATTCCCCACATCCCTAACCCTGCGTCTGTCTCTTTGTTTTTTGATAAATAGCTGTAGAATACCAGGCACTCGTGTCTTTCATACACCTGCTTCCCCATTTTATTTTTAAATATTCCTATTCAACTTTTTTTTTTTTTTTGTCTCAGTAGTAAGTGTCTCTTATGGAGGTTGTTGTAAAATACCATGGTGAGATCTCAGTTTTATAAAAGTTGATATGTTCAAATATGCTATAGTATGTGTCTTAGCCTTTTTATCACGCATAAAAGCAGACTGTTGTGTCAATGTGCTGAGTGGAATTTGTTTTCCGTGGCATCTCTTCGCCTTTATGAGATCCTTTTATCATTTATTTTTCAAAAAAAAAAAAAAAAAATGCCCAATGTACATTTGTCTGTCCTTTTTTATTGTGGAAAATATTTAGAGGGTAATAAGATGGGCCCAGTGATACATGTAATATTTAGAGGGTAATAAGATGGGCCCAGTGATACATGTAATATTTAGAGGGTAATAAGATGGGCCCAGTGATACATGTAATATTTAGAGGGTAATAAGATGGGCCCAGTGATACATGTAATATTTAGAGGGTAATAAGATGGGCCCAGTGATACATGTAATATTTAGAGGGTAATAAGATGGCCCAGTGATACATGTAATATTTAGAGGGTAATAAGATGGGCCCAGTGATACATGTAATATTTAGAGGGTAATAAGATGGCCCAGTGATACATGTAATATTTAGAGGGTAATAAGATGGGCCCAGTGATACATGTAATATTTAGAGGGTAATAAGATGGGCCCAGTGATACATGTAATATTTAGAGGGTAATAAGATGGGCCCAGTGATACATGTAATATTTAGAGGGTAATAAGATGGGCCCAGTGATACATGTAATATTTAGAGGGTAATAAGATGGGCCCAGTGATACATGTAATATTTAGAGGGTAATAAGATGGGCCCAGTGATACATGTAATATTTAGAGGGTAATAAGATGGGCCCAGTGATACATGTAATATTTAGAGCATCCATTAAAGCGTTCCGTCTCCAGACGGATTTCCGTCTTTTTTATTTTTTTTCCGTCAATTTGATTTGGTGAATGACGGAATTGGCTACCTGGTATAATAATATAATTGGTAGATCATACAGATTGAAAACAAAATGTAGCCAATCAGAGGCGTCAAATATCATGAAATGAAGAAGAAAAAATCCACGGCGGCACCGCCCCCAGTCATTTGCGAGATGCGGAGCGAGCAATATAATGGCAGGACACAGCGACCCCGAGAGACAGGATTACGCTAATAGTTCGTCGTCGGAAATGTATAATAATCGCAGACAGTGTTGGATCTAAATACATGGATTTATGGACACATTTATGCCCGGGCCACAAAGCGTATTGAATGTTAGTGGCCGGCTCTACCGGAGCGTTGCCGTCAACCTGTTATATGAAAATGTAATTTAATTGTGCTGCCTGTCACTGACTGTCAGACCGCGATACGGGTTGTCTTTTCCTTTTTAGCTAACGCTCCATAAATATACAGTGTAGGTTAAAATAAGTGACTTTGCTTGAAAAATAATAGTTTAGTAGGAGATGTTTTGATGGGGCTGATTAGATCACGAAGGGCCTTTCGTGACTCAGACTGTGATGCAAGCCCTGCTTGAATACAGGGCTTGCATCACAGTCACGAAAGGGGCTAATATACGATATATATTCTCTTTAAACATATACATGTTACAGGACAAAAGTTATAGATTGAATCACTTTTATTCTTTTAAACTTGGTCTGACCGACCTTCAGCATACCACAGGCAGTAGATCCAGTAGCAGAAACGCATGTGAGAAAACACGAGTGCTCCTATTGACACTTTTATTTATTAAAGCCTATGTGACCTGTCACAAAGGGTATTATTCTGTACGGTTTAATTTCCTCACTGCGTCCTACCTCATTAGAAAACATCAAGAGGAGATGGGAGGAGGACCTGGGGGACCTGGAGGAAGACCTGTGGGCTGTGGGAGGAGATGCTACACCGGGTCCATGCATTCTTCAATTAGTGCCGTCACGGACTGATCCAATGTTAAATTGTTTCCTTTTAGCTAACGCTATTAAATAAAAAAGATACGGTGGAGGGTTAAAATAATAAGGACTTTGCCTGAAAAAAAAGTTCAGTCAGGAGATGTTTTGATGGAATGACGCACCCCGCGGGAATATATTTTACCATAAATCATATTATAGGCTATCGCAGGACCTTAGCCTGTCTCTACCATGCTTTTTGTAAACTTTATGACGTACATTATACCTGTTATGTCTTATTCTTAATACTTGTACTACTTTCACTGTATGCTTGTATGCCTGACAAATAAAACTCTTGACTTGACTTGACTTGAGCGTAATAATATAGACCATGAACAGAAAACACATTATTTCCATAATATAGAATAGATCTTTATTTGTCATTGTTGGTACAACGAAATTTAGTTAGGAACATCACCACTGGCATACAAACATAAAATATAGTGTGCAAAATAATAATGTCAATAATAATAATAACGAGTGCTCCTATTGTCGTAAATGTTACAGGACAGTTTTACTGTATTTGCCCTACACAATACATAATTTCAACTATACACAATACATAATTTGAACTACACAATACTGAATTTGAACTATAGACGTGACGCATGTCAGAAAACGCATAGCCATTATGCCTACTTAAAAAACAAAACGTATTTCTCACGTCAGGCGTCACCGGATGAGCGCGTCCTATATATATATAGCGCGAAAACTTTATTTCCGTTTAGCAGGTAAATTGTGAATAAACATGGACGGCTTCCTAAAAGAAGGCTCCAATGTGTCGGAGATAGATAAAACCGTCAAAAATAAATGGAGATGGGCTTGGCTCTCCGAAAGGGGGTACGATAACAAGCCTTTTAGTTCATGGTGCAAGAAACTAAAAGAGCCAGGTGTGTGTTTTTGCACAGTATGCAACAGAAAAATACAATATGGCAGTAATAGAAAAAGGTGCTCGCTCGCCATCAATCTGAAGCTAGCCACAAGACTCGCGTTGGCGCTCTCCAACATACAGCTTCCCTGCCTGGCGCGACAACAACGGCGGTAAATATATCTATGACCGACCGTGTATGGGATCATAAAGTGCGCATATGTTCATTCATAGCAGAGCATGATCTGTCTTTCACGATCTCGCAACCACTAGTGGCAGTGGTGCAGTGGTAAATTGACAGTAGGTCAACATTTTTTTTTTTTTTTTTTTTTTTTTTTTTTTGCCTTGAAATAGAGAAGCTGAAAAAGGTAGCAGGATGTTGCCTATATTGTCAACAGATATGGTTGAAAAACAAACAATGTTTTAAATGTATTGATACAATTTCTTTAATTGAATCAACTTAAACTAGAAAAGTAAATACAAACTAAATTAACAATGTAAGTTACATTGTTAATTTAGTTTGTATTTACTTTTAGTTTAAGTTAATTCAATTAAAGAAATTGTTTTACACACAAACACAAAAGCAAACTTAAAATAATCAGACAACTTGTGTTTACTTGGTTCTTTATTTTGAGAAGGGGAAAAAGTACACATCACTTAAATTTGTTCAATGTAATTTGTTTCACAACAGTGGTTTCAAAACAGTTTCAAGTTTCTTTAATAGTTGTCATACAGAATTACAGAATACTTTTATACAAAATGCTTCTTACTGTTACGCTCCAGAGACTGTGCTAGAGAAGATAAGTATGAAATAAAATAAAGTAGCATGTAAAAAGAAGTAAAAATAGAGGTCCCAGTGTTCAGTATAGACATATGTACAATGTTCGATGCAGACTAGAAGTAACTGAGTTACCATACAATCAGTCAAGCAAGCCCCCACCATAGGGTGCTGGGCCTATGATTTGGTTTTGCTATCCTCGTTCTCTTGTCCTCAGCTGAGCGATGGCCTCTCAGCCAAGTTGCAACATATGTTGTTGAATCCCAGATCTCTGGAGGTGGTCAGGGATTCAATGTGGAACGCTCTACCCAAAGCTGTAAAGGAATGTGAACCACTACCCACTTTCAAAAACACTCAAAAAACAGTAAATTACCAAGTATGGCTTTGTCAGTATTCCAATGTACAGTGTGTCCCCCCCCCCCCCACCTCCAATGTACAGCCCCCCATCCATCCACCCACCCACCCAACCTCCAATGTACAGTTTCTACGTCAAATGTATATACACTTTTTCTGTACACTTTTTGTATCAAACAGTACTGTATTTGCAAATCTGGTATGTCATAAATGTATAGATGTAGGTGTAGCAGTACTGTCTATCTGTATGTTGTGTATGTCATATGATGAATTGAAAATGGGGGACCCTGATGTAAACAAGACGAAAGTCTTTCTCTGGTCTGCATCCCCTTAACAATTGTGTGTATTGAGCTGTACTGTAGGCTATTGTACCATTCTGAAATCTGTTAATAAACGTTTCAATCAATCACTTACATTATTCGTTTCATTCAGTGATGGTGGCAGGGTACTTTTTGTACAAGTGGTGGGCACCGTTTCATGGTCCTGTTGATGAATAAACAAAACAGAGAACATTAGAACATATACAATTAGTCAACTGAATGCTTTGTATCTTGTTTGCTAATTCAGGTTAAAGACAGCCGATTTAACCAGCATATTAAGAGAGCAAGACTGTCTATCTGGTGTATGTTATGATGTTATGTTACTGATGTAAACAAGACGAAAGTCTTTCTCTGGTCTGCAGAGAACATCATTCCCAGCATATGAAAGACAATGACACTGTCACTAATGGCCTCTATGGATGGAATGGCATTCCATGGCAATCACAGACACAGCCCATCGTTCACACCAAACTTGATAAGGGGGGGCAGGGAATCAGGGATTCAATGTGGACAGTGGAACGCTCTACCCAAAGCTGTAAAGGAATGTGAACCACTACCCACTTTCAAAAACACTCAAAAAACAGTAAATTACCAAGTATGGCTTTGTCAGTATTCCAATGTACAGTGTGTCCCCCCCACCTCCAATGTACAGCCCCCCATCCATCCACCCACCCACCCAACCTCCAATGTACAGTTTCTACGTCAAATGTATATACACTTTTTCTGTACACTTTTTGTATCAAACAGTACTGTATTTGCAAATCTGGTATGTCATAAATGTATAGATGTAGGTGTAGCAGTACTGTCTATCTGTATGTTGTGTATGTCATATGATGAATTGAAAATGGGGGACCCTGATGTAAACAAGACGAAAGTCTTTCTCTGGTCTGCATCCCCTTAACAATTGTGTGTATTGAGCTGTACTGTAGGTTACTGTACCATTCTGCAATCTGTTAATAAACGTTTCAATCAATCACTTACATTATTTGTTTCAAAACAGAGAACATTAGAACATATACAATTAGTCAACTGAATGCTTTGTATCTTGTTGTATGTACCCATTCTGCAATCTGTTAATACATTTTTCAATCAATAGCAAGGCAAATCATTACTGAATGATTATTCTTCCAATGTGATTGCGTGGCAAATACATTTCTTTGTAAGAATATATCTGCATTTTGTCAATACAATATTAATCAGTGATCACATTGAATTAAAACATGATTATTTCTTGACTCTGTAAACAAAACACGCATTTGTCATGTCTCAATCTCATGATTCATGAACCACAGAACCAGTGACTGTGCCACGATTATTTATTTCAAGATAATAAACAAACAGGCAAATAGCCTATAGCTTAGTCAATCTGGATAAATAAAGAAAAAAAGAAAAGCTATTTTAAATGCGTTACTACTTGCCTTGTTGAACTTGTACTGGAGTGGCAAGAGGACTGCTGGACTCAGTGGACTCGGAGGCTTTGGAGGTAAAGCGAAACTGAGTTTGCTTTGGGCGAGCTGCTGCGGCATCATTCTTCTCTTGGACGGCGGTGGCATGTTGCGTTGCAGGTAGATTAACAAGTTCAACATGAATGATACTGTTGTTGTCAAAATGATCCGTTTATAACGACTACTCGCGGACGTGGTTGGAGACACTGACTCTACCTGTGCTTTTGTTATGTAAAAACGGTGGCCGCGCCGAGCCGGCACTTAGGCAGAGGTTAGACTAGTGTATTCCTGGCATTTTTTTTATACGTTTTTGACGACGTATGATGTCCTATCTACACAGAAACGCGTATTTTGGCGTTTTTTTGTGGATACGGCTGAAACGCAAAATTGTGTTTGCGTTTGGAGATACGCAAAAAAACGAGTCGACAAACAGCGTGTAGTCAGCACGTAGCCGTTGTTGCGAAAACGCCCATGCGCAGTAGATACCATCTGCGTGCCCTTCCGGTGACAGCAGAGTGTGTGTGTGTGTGTGTTTGGGATAGAGCTCCGTGTCCCAAATAGCTTCAGCTACCATGTGTTGTCAAGTTATTGTTATGTAATAAATACGTGAGTTATACCAGTAGCAGGAGAAACTGCTACTTAGCAGGGAAACTGCTATTTATCCAGATGCCTGAAATAACCAACATCACAACCGGGTTTACAAGGGATACCAACTTTATTTATTTAAGTCCTATGCTAAACAATGATCTAAGCTATTAATTAAAACCTATGAGCCATGAAGCCAATACATCTTTCCCTTCTGTGACATGCAGGGTTTAACAGGACCAGAGAATGCAGCAGGTATAGACAGACGTCCCCTAGGTAAATTTATATCACCTCTAAGTTAATCACTCTATACATTACAGCACTACAGCACTATCACATCTATAGGTAAACCCTTCACCTCTAGGTGGAGCACATCTCACAGCACACTTTAGATATGGGCAACAACCCTTAGTTCGAACGAGGTACGGTACATGCACACTGTACAACAATAGTCACACACACTTTATCCGACCAGCTCTGGTCCATGTGAATATCTAGGGCATCGCCTACCGCTATAAGCCCACCCTCTCGCTGTACCCTCCGCCACCTCTCTCACTTGGTACGGCCTCACGTCTAATAAGACACTTTATTACAACACCTAATTCATACAGGTACTAGGGGTCTCTAATTGGGGGGACTAATCGGACCACGTAAAGGTCGTCTGCAACCGTAACTCAGTCACCCTCTGATATGAGGCACGCAATTATGAACATGCATAGATACATCCCATTACAGTAACCCACGTCAAAACACCCTCTTTAAGAGGCACGGCACGTTTATACAAAGGGGATGCCTAATCACACACACGGCCCGCTAATCACACTCCCAAATAGGCACCGGTAGAAAATGGATCAATTGAACACACTAATTATAGCAGACTCCCCCAGGTCCGAATTACCCCTCCCGCTTGCTTCCCCTGTTCCCCTTCAATGGGTCACACAATATCTATACAATATATACCAGCCTGGGCTATATAATAAATAGGGCATATAAAAGGACTAGTCGAATATGCAGGTTAATTAAGGGCACGATATCATACAGATAAGGTAAATAGAAATTACACAATATCCCATATACAATATATATATATACAGTAGGCCTACACAGTTATAAAAATAGACTGTAATACAAAATCCTATATTAAGTGCAAGTGTGGGTAACAGTGGACTTAACTCGCCGCACGGCGCGACCCCCCCCGAGGGTCGAAGCGTTGGACCCCGTCCACTCTCCGGACGAATGTTCCGGCACACGGTGGTCCTCCAGGATACAGTTGGATTTGTAACCTGGTAACGTACTCGGTGTCCGCGAGGACGAGCCGAGTATAAAGTCTTTTGGGAGCGATGTAACTCAGACCCTCTATGTCCCGTCCCTAACTATCTCCAGGAGGTTAAGCCTCCCCTCCTCTTGCTACCGGGAACTATGGACGGCTATCTAGCTTGTCTTCATCGCCGGCGGATAACTCTCCACGATCGACCCCACCCCCCGGGCCCTAACAGAGTCTGGTTACTGCGTGCGTGCTCCCACCTCGATCTCTCAGACCCACTGGCTTATCAAACAGTCTCAGCGTCTCATCCAGCACACAATCAAAAAACACCTGCGTTCAATAATGAGCCACTTGAGTCCCTGCTCGTGACGTCATCACTTCGGCCCATTCACATCACACTTCCCCCCCCCTTAAAGAAAGGACTCGTCCTCGAGTCCTATGCCGACATGTCGTAGTCTAAAGACCAACGGGGTACCCCCCGCTGGCGTACTGGACGTCCCTCCTCGACAGACCCTGCAGGCCGACCTTCCTGCAGCCCCGGACTGGACACCACCACCTCCGACTGGGGCGCAGCTTCAGTCGCCGCAGGAGCCCCCTGTGTCCCCTCTGCTTCCTCCGGCCCCCGATCACTGGCGGTCTGGTCTCCTGGGGCCTCCTGTGCTCCTTCTGCGTCCTCCGGTCCACCCTCGCCGCCGATCCGGTCCACTGGCTCCTCCTGTGCTCCGTCTGCGTCCTCCGGCCCCCGATCAACGCCTGTCTGGTCCTCCGGTGGTGGCCTCCCCCCCGCAGAGCCATCCCGGCTGGACGATCGATGGCCGACCCAACTGGCACCAAACGGGAACCCCGAGGACTGACGCCGGCTGGCCAGGTTTGGCCCACTCCTCGGATTAGATCTCCTGGATGCTGGTACTGGATTTAACGGGGCTGTCAAAGAAGAGGTGAAAGGTTTGAGTCGGTTGAAGTGAACCACACTCTCCGGCCCTCCCTCCACTAGCACTAGCCTATAAAGCACATCGGTCACCCTCTCCACCACTCTAAAGGGACCTTTGTACCGCCTCTGGAGCTTGGGACACACCCCACGCTTCCTGGCCTTATTCTGAACCCAAACCAATTCCCCCTCGGAATAATATTGAAAATTGGCCCTAAAGTCATAGGACTTTTTCTGCTGTTCCGAGGCCCTGGCCTGGTGCCTTTTAACTGCTTCCACCACCGTGGACAATGTATCCCGCAACCTAGACACATAATTGTCCACCGAGTCACAGGACTCCTGATTGCCCACCTTCAGCATAATATCTACTGGCAGAACAATTTCCTGTCCAAACAGTACTTTATATGGGGTGAAGGAGGTGCTAGCATGCACACTACTACGATAGGCCAACATAACATAAGGCAACAGTGTGTCCCAGTTTAACTGATTGTCCTCCACAAAGAGAGCCAACATGGACAAAAGGGTTCGATTAAAGCGCTCCACCAGGCCATCTGACTGGGGGTGGTAGGGGGATGTCCTTGTTTTCTGCATGTGCAGAAGCCTACATAACTCCCTGAATAGGTTTGACTCGAAGTTACGACCTTGGTCGGAGTGGATACTCCTTGGCGCCCCAAAACGACACACCCACTCCTCGGTCAAGACTTTGGCAATTGTCCGTGCTTCCTGATTAGGCAATGGAAAAGACTCTGTCCATTTGGAAAAATAGTCCCCCACAACCAAAATATACTTATTTTTCCCAGGGGTCTCGGGGAGGGGGCCAAGAATGTCGAGTGCCACCCGTTCAAAAGGCCTAGATACCCTGGAGGTCTGTAA
Organism: Notolepis coatsorum; assembly: GCF_963971535.1. NCBI lineage: Eukaryota > Metazoa > Chordata > Actinopteri > Aulopiformes > Paralepididae > Notolepis > Notolepis coatsorum. The sequence goes on from NW_028171493.1 coordinate 12,329, forward strand.
GGGTGCACATGGCCGCTTCCCCTGACTCTTCCTTGAACCACAATCGACACATTCTCTAACCCATCTCTTGACATCGCCAAACCAGCCTGGCCAATAGAACCGGTCTTTAACTTTCCCTTGCAGCTTCTGCACCCCCAAGTGCCCCCCGGTGGAGACATTGTGCAGCTGCTCTAAAACCCCAGGCACCATTGACTGCGGGAGCACCACCTGTACCCGAGAGGCTGCATCAGAATTTGCAGGAGGAATCCGCACCAGCCTATCCCCCTGCACCTGGAGCTGACTCCACACAGTAGCATAATTCTGCAGGCCAGCGTCTACCGGTATTGCACCAGAACCAACCTGATTTTTTAAATGAATTATTTGTCTTAACTCACTATCTGCCATCTGTGCATCGGTTAACTCATCAGTCTCTTTTTCCCCACTGGACACTACAGAAGGCAGAGCTTCCTGTACTGCGCACATCCTTACAGCAGCCCTGTCTGTTATTGCCTGAGAGGCCTTCTGGTCAGATTTTTCTTTTTCCAAAAAAGCCGGCAGCCTAGAAAGGGCATCAGCATTGCTGTGTAGCTTGCCTGGACGATGCACAATTTTATACTGGAAATTGGCCAATTGTTCAAGCCAACGAGCCAACTGCCCCTCCAAGTCCTGAAAGTTATGAAGCCAACGGAGAGAATTGTGGTCAGTTCGCAACACAAATTCCCTACCCAACAAATAGTGCTTGAAGTATTTGGTAAACGCTACCATACTCAGAAGTTCTTTCTTAGTGGTGGCATATTTACGTTCCTGTTTTGTAAGAGCCCTGCTAGCATATGCTATTACTCTCTCGAGTCCTCCCTCCTCTTGAGACAATACTGCCCCAATCCCCACGTCACTTGCATCCGTATCCAGGATAAATGGTTTACTGGGGTCGGGATAAGCCAACACAGGGGTGGTAATCAAACTACACTTGAGCTGCTCAAAGGCTCCCTGACAGTCCTCACTCCAGCGAAAGTGCCTCCCCTTTTCTGTCAACTGGTGCAGAGGCCGGGCAATGTCAGCAAACCCTTTCACAAAGCGCCTATAATAGGAGGCTAATCCCAAAAAACTCTTAACCTCAGTCTGGCTGGTAGGAACAGGCCACTCTCTGACTGCCTCCACTTTAGCAGCATCTGGCTCCACTCCCTCACTAGAGATTACATGTCCGAGGTACTGGACTCTCGTTGAAAACAAGTCACACTTGGATGGTTTAACCTTAAGGTTGGCCTGCTGAAGTTTTTCCAGCACACCACTCAGACGTGTTAGATGTTCATGGAAAGTGCGCCCAAACACAATTATATCATCCAAATACACTAAGCAGGTAGTCCACTGCAGATCAGCCAGAATTAGGTCCATCAACCTCTGAAAAGTGCTGGGTGCATTGCAAAGGCCAAAACTCATCACATTGAACTCAAATAGCCCCTGACGGGTGGTGAATGCAGTTTTATGGCGGTCTTTCGGGTCTACTTCCACCTGCCAATAGCCGCTCGCTAAATCCAGGGTGGAAAACCAACAAGCATGACAAAGGCTGTCCAGGGCATCATCAATCCTAGGGAGGGGGTATGCGTCCTTTCTAGTAACCTCATTGAGTTTCCTATAATCAACACAGAACCGGAGCCCACCCCCTTTCTTTTTTACCAGTACAATGGGAGACGCCCAGGGGCTACAAGATGGCCGAACTATCCCACTATCGAGCATTTGCTTCAAGTGGCTCGTCACCTCTTGCTGTAAATGGAGGGGCACCCTTCTGGGGTGCATTTTTATTGGCTTTGCATCCCCTGTATCAATCTCATGCGGGGTCAGAGGAGTCCTGCCTAAGTCAGTCTCCCCCTGACTAAACACAGTGAGGTTCTTGTGCAGTATCTCCCTGACTGCCTTTAACTCGTCAGAGGCAAGACCCCTCTCCTCCACGCCAAACTGACGCATGAGTGTATCAACTGTCCAAGGCTGCAAGGTTTTTTCCCCCTCCCTCTCGTCATGCAGCTCCGCCCCCCCTTCCTCTATTTCAATATCAGTGAATAGGGTGCCTATTTTCATGCCACGTTTTAGCATAATCTCCTCATTAGTGACATTAATAACCCTCACTGGTAATGTGCCCTGCTGGACTCTGCATACCACCCGAGCTACCAAAACATCACACTGTTTGGAAATGGAAGTGGAGGGTTCCAGCATTGCTGCTGCATAATCTCCCCATCTGCTCTGGACTTGACCCAAAATAATTATTTCACTGCGTGGGGGCACCAGGGTGTCAGACAACACTGTCACAGCCTGAGGCTCTAATGAGGGGTTAGGGTCAACCAGGGGAAATTTCCTGCCCATTATCTGACATTGTTTCTTTCCCAAATCAACCACCGCACCATATGTTGAAAGAAAATCAAATCCAAGCAAAATCTCATCGGAGGGAATATCAGCAACCAAAAATGTTGCTACCAGCGCGAGTGACTCCAGTTGACATACCGTCTGCCAGCATCCCAGAATGCTCATCCCCCCCCCATTAGCTGCTGTAGCCTGGCCAACATAATCTAACAGATCACATCCCCCTTTTGTAGCAGAGAGCCACAGTTGTTTAGGAATGACAGAGCTAGAAGCTCCAGTATCTACAAGTACATGACAGTCTAACCCACCTATCTTAGCTTGGAGATATCCCGAACCACCCTTCAAGCTGTCAGGGGCCACAGTAGACTCAGAAATGGGGGCGGGCATTGGACCCTCTGTGCACACCCCCTCTAGTTTCCCTTTAAATAAGGACAGTCGCGTCTGAAGTGACGATTACACCCACATTCCCAGCAACCCCTCTCTCTTTCTCCCTCACATCTAGTCTGGGGAGTGGGGGCACTAACAGAGTATGGAAGGGGAGCAGACACGGGAGGTGTAGGTTTAGGAACAGATTGGCTTGGATTGGCTATAGTCTGTACAGTGATTTTCAGAGACTTAACTTCCTGCCGCAGGCCCTCTACGACCCCCAGCAGCGTATCCATTTGTTTGTCACGCCCAGATTGCTCAGTGACTCCACGCACCTGTGCATCAGAGGCCAATTTACTGCCCTCCAACTCCCTAATCAGCTCCAATTCTGCAGCAAGATTAATGGCATCCTCTAAGGTTGTAGGTTTGGCACTGCGAAGGCTAACTCGCAATTCCCCATTCCCAACATTAGAAATAAAATGATCCTTAGCCAATAAATCTTGGGTGTGGGCGTCCGCTGAGGGGTACGCTTTAACAACCAGCCTCCGAAGCGCAATACCAAATTCTCGGATATTCTCCTTATGTAACCTTTTACGAGAAGAGAAGGTGGCCCTGCTCCAATCATCACTATCACATGGTTCTAAGCATCTACCCATGGCTTCTTTGAGTAAGGCATAATTAGCTTTAGCGGCGGCCGATAACCCACCATATACCTCTCGGGCTCGACCTGACAAGAGAAGACTCATAAATTTTAGTCTCAATGTTTCGCTCCAATTATTAACCCCCGCGGCCCTTTCAAACTGTTCAGCCCAATCAGACCATTCCCGGCCGGCACCAGTGAAAGTCTCAGGCATAAAAATGGGTCGGGACATAGCCAGATTACTACTAGGGGAAGGAGACGAGTCTGATCGACTTGAGCCGGCCTCAGCCGGCGGTTGGTTATCTCCAGGCATATTTTTTCTATATCCCACCGCTGTCACCAATGTAATAAATACGTGAGTTATACCAGTAGCAGGAGAAACTGCTACTTAGCAGGGAAACTGCTATTTATCCAGATGCCTGAAATAACCAACATCACAACCGGGTTTACAAGGGATACCAACTTTATTTATTTAAGTCCTATGCTAAACAATGATCTAAGCTATTAATTAAAACCTATGAGCCATGAAGCCAATACATCTTTCCCTTCTGTGACATGCAGGGTTTAACAGGACCAGAGAATGCAGCAGGTATAGACAGACGTCCCCTAGGTAAATTTATATCACCTCTAAGTTAATCACTCTATACATTACAGCACTACAGCACTATCACATCTATAGGTAAACCCTTCACCTCTAGGTGGAGCACATCTCACAGCACACTTTAGATATGGGCAACAACCCTTAGTTCGAACGAGGTACGGTACATGCACACTGTACAACAATAGTCACACACACTTTATCCGACCAGCTCTGGTCCATGTGAATATCTAGGGCATCGCCTACCGCTATAAGCCCACCCTCTCGCTGTACCCTCCGCCACCTCTCTCACTTGGTACGGCCTCACGTCTAATAAGACACTTTATTACAACACCTAATTCATACAGGTACTAGGGGTCTCTAATTGGGGGGACTAATCGGACCACGTAAAGGTCGTCTGCAACCGTAACTCAGTCACCCTCTGATATGAGGCACGCAATTATGAACATGCATAGATACATCCCATTACAGTAACCCACGTCAAAACACCCTCTTTAAGAGGCACGGCACGTTTATACAAAGGGGATGCCTAATCACACACACGGCCCGCTAATCACACTCCCAAATAGGCACCGGTAGAAAATGGATCAATTGAACACACTAATTATAGCAGACTCCCCCAGGTCCGAATTACCCCTCCCGCTTGCTTCCCCTGTTCCCCTTCAATGGGTCACACAATATCTATACAATATATACCAGCCTGGGCTATATAATAAATAGGGCATATAAAAGGACTAGTCGAATATGCAGGTTAATTAAGGGCACGATATCATACAGATAAGGTAAATAGAAATTACACAATATCCCATATACAATATATATATATACAGTAGGCCTACACAGTTATAAAAATAGACTGTAATACAAAATCCTATATTAAGTGCAAGTGTGGGTAACAGTGGACTTAACTCGCCGCACGGCGCGACCCCCCCCGAGGGTCGAAGCGTTGGACCCCGTCCACTCTCCGGACGAATGTTCCGGCACACGGTGGTCCTCCAGGATACAGTTGGATTTGTAACCTGGTAACGTACTCGGTGTCCGCGAGGACGAGCCGAGTATAAAGTCTTTTGGGAGCGATGTAACTCAGACCCTCTATGTCCCGTCCCTAACTATCTCCAGGAGGTTAAGCCTCCCCTCCTCTTGCTACCGGGAACTATGGACGGCTATCTAGCTTGTCTTCATCGCCGGCGGATAACTCTCCACGATCGACCCCACCCCCCGGGCCCTAACAGAGTCTGGTTACTGCGTGCGTGCTCCCACCTCGATCTCTCAGACCCACTGGCGTATCAAACAGTCTCAGCGTCTCATCCAGCACACAATCAAAAAACACCTGCGTTCAATAATGAGCCACTTGAGTCCCTGCTCGTGACGTCATCACTTCGGCCCATTCACATCACAGTTATAAGGACCCCAGTCCAAGCTACAACAGTCTGCATTCCCTTAACAATTGTTTGTATTGAGCCGTATTGTATTGTACCCATATGCAATATGTTAAATAAAGTTTACATCCATTCATTCTGCTAGCATTACCGATGGCATGAGCAGCTGGCTAACGTGAGCTATCAGGATTCAGACCCTGTTAGCTCAGAGTTCCTCTTTCAACTTAAGAAGCATTAAACAAAATGGCCCAGTCATCTATTCACCTTTGTTTAATACACACAGCGTTGTCTCTAATGTTATCTAACTACTGATAGCTCGCGATATCATCAGTTTTGATGCTGGCTAAGTAGCGTGAGCTAACGGTAGCTTCTAGCCACAATACTCCATTGACGTTAGCATGCAGCTAACAATGCTACAATGCATCCGATCGTTTTTTAGCCTAAACTATCCGCTCTTGGTGGTCACTTGTGTTGATGTTAGTTTTGTTTCATCAACAAATGACAGGCAGAACACACAGTGAATGTATCCGTTTTGTTTATTGCACTTTTATTAGGCTTTGCTGAAAAAAGAATTGCTGCATTGAGCAAGATGGTGGCGCGGCAGGCATAGGCGCCTGCCTTATTTACATTTTCTTTGCTGGAGCTTCCAGGAAGTGTATTGGCACATTCGTTCTGATTGGTTGAAATTGCCTTCATGTTTGCCACCTACTGCCACCTACTGCTTTGGCAGTGTACTACATCAGTGTGCTCTGGTGACAAAACGAAAAAAAAACGAAAGTGTGACTCGAGGCGCATGACGTCGCGGCGATACGCGGCGATGCGTATAAGAAAACAATACGAAGATGATACGAAAGGTGTAACCTCAGCCTTAGTTACAACGAATGGGAACAGCGGATTTTTGTGTGAGTGACTGCGCGTACACGCGCGAACATTTCCGTGCGCGATTGCGCGTACTTCAGCCTCAGTGAGTGAGGTATCACAGTGTGAAACCGAGTGATACCAGCACTGCAACACGTCTAGTGGACCTCATCGGTACGGTTGCCAAAGACCAGAGTGCACTTTCAAGATTGACAATGTCCAATTCTCACGCCTCCTACCTGTGCACACACGGAATTGCAGCTCATCAGAAAAATGAATTGTCAACTCGACTGCAAACAAAAATGTTTTCTTTAAATGCAGATGAGGCAACAGATTGTAACATGGACAGGATCCTTAATGTTCTTGTTAGGTACTTCGATGAGGATATGAGTAAAGTGTTGACCCAGCATCTGGCCTCAGTGAAAGTTAACATTGCAGATGCCTCAACCCTCACACACACACTAACAGATATCCTCCAGTCATACAACCTGAACTGGAATCAGGTTGTTTCTATACTGCTGGATAACTGCAATGTGATGAGAGGGAAAAGGTCCGGAGTGGAGACACGAATCAGAAAAGAAAATCCATCACTCCTGGACATCAGTGGAGACACGGTTCACATGGTCTCAAATGCAGCCAAGGTCCTTTTGAAGCCTTTCCAGGGATTTGTGGAAGAATTTTGCTCTACTATGATATAGAAAAATTCCCCAAACAGAAGGAGCTTTTTTGCGAGTTTCAGTCCTTGCTTCATTTGGAGAAGAAGAGCTTGACCCGTCCCATCAGCAGCAGATTCCTCCAAATGTTGGATGTGTGCAACAGAGTACGGGAGCTTATGGATCCATTGATTGTGCACTTCTACAGCTTCCTGCCTCCTCAAGATCAACACAAATACAGGTACAATAGCATTATCTTTTTATGTCATCCGTTTTCTCTGTACTAGCAGGCTAATTTGCTCAATCTAATTAAATAAGTCAGAGCAAATATAGCATTCCTGTTCCATAACTGTATAATTATATGCTTTGTTAGTTTGATACAAAGCATATAATATATAATAGGGAACAGGAATGCTATATTTGCTCTGACTTATTTAATTAGATTTTGCATTAAAGTTTTTTTTTTATTATCTGCAATCTGTTAATTAAAGTGTTCAATCAATCAAACCTAGAAAACTCGCTAACATTAACATTAGCTAACATTACATTCACGCAAATTAACGTGCATGGTGCGAGCAGCCTTTGATGGAAGACAAGATGGAGCGTTTTTTAAATAAATTGTAATATTCATTTTTATGTGAAGCCCCCGTTAATTTCTAACCCTGCTTTGTGATGCAGATGGCTCCTGAACCACGTTCTTGATCAGCATGCAGTTACATCTGATGAGAAGGCAAGGATCACGGTTCTACAAATGCAAATGGAAAAATCAGCACCCGAAACTGATGTCAACCATAACCGGAAGTCACACATCTGTATGCTTTTCTCAGAGTTCGACAAGCTCACAGCCTTGATTGATTTATACAGAGGTATGTTCTCGGGCTGGGTGATATTGGGAAAAGCTGACATTGCAATATTTTTTTCTCTGCAATATATAGGCCTGTTATAATAATAATAATAACTACTATATTTATTATATATATTATATTTCCTCTGTAATGGAATCTGAGTATGTTACATGTTTGTGATCAGGAAAGAATAGTTAATAAAAGATATTCAGCCACTATTCTAATCAGGCTTTATTGTGATTTTCAGGTGTACTTCCAACTTTCCAGGTGTTCCTGAAGAAGTTGCAGCATGAGAAGCCCATGCTCCACTCACTGCATGCGGAAATGATGCTACTGGTCAGGGAACTTCTCTCCAAGTTCATGAAGCCTGTTTCCATCCCCCTGAGTGTGAAGGGCTTGTTGACGCTTGATGTTCAGAATAGAGACCTGCAGTACTCTGACCAAAGGTTGTCTGTGGGGAGATTCAGCTTCTCTACCATGAACAAGGCTAGAGTGGAGAAAAAGCCCTGGGTGCACAACGTCTACAGCTCTCTCAGAGAAGGCTACATTAATGCAGCAACATTCCTCCTGAAAAACCTTCCCCTCAACAACCGCATCATCACCTCTTTGTCTGCGCTGACACCATCATTGATTCTCCACGAATCGGTCCAAGGTGCATTCAACACCTTAGCCATGTCCTTGCCAAATGCCGTGAAATCTGAGGAGCTTGGTCAACTAAATGAAGAGGTGCGAGCCTACCAGATTGACACAGATTTAGGAGCACAGGCCAAACACTTTGAGGAGAATACTCAGCGAATCGATGTTGACTGGTGGAGTAAAATCTTGGCCATGAAGACGCCAAAAGGAGGGATGATATTCCCCATCTTAGGGAAGTTGGTAAAGGCCCTTCTGTCATTGTTCACTGGCCCTCTTGTTGAAGGATCATTTAATATCATGGATGACATCATTGAAATGGACAGGACCAGGCTGAACATTGAGACTTATGAAGGCTTAGCCATTATGAAGTCCCACATGAAGGCAACAGAGAAAAACTCCTCCAAAATGGAAATCAGCCCTGCACTGAGGCGCATGTGCCTGTCTTCTTATGAGAGATACCAACAGCATCTGAAGAAGAAGAAGGAGAACATTGAAAAGCAAAAGGAAAGGAGACTGATGGAAGCTGTGAAAGTCCTCTCAGCAGTTAGGGTAAGAAAAGTAACAGAAAGGTTAAAGAAAGGTTCCACCTCTTCTGCTCCTGCAAGAGCCTCCTCCTCCTCCACTCCTGGAGTCAGAGCCACTGCACCTCCTCCTCCTCCTCCTCCTCCTCCTCCTCCTCCTCCTCCTCCTCCTCCTCCACTCCTGGAGTCAGAGCCACTGCACCTCCTCCTCCTCCTCCTCCTCCACTCCTGGAGTCAGAGCCACTGCACCTCCTCCTCCTCCTCCTCCTCCTCCTCCTCCTCCTCCTCCTCCTCCACTCCTGGAGTCAGAGCCACTGCACCTGCTACAGCCTCCTCCTCCTCCTCCTCCTCCTCCTCCTCCTCCACTCCTGGAGTCAGAGCCACTACACCTCCTCCTCCTCCTCCTCCTCCTCCTCCTCCTCCTCCTCCTCCTCTCCCTCCTCCTCCACAGGGCCCTCATGCATCAACGTGTTCTACGCACAGATCTGTGCTTACCCTGTGCGTACGATCATTTCTAAGCAAAGAGTGGGATTCATCAATTTGAACTTGAACTTGACTTCGTGCTTACATCTACGCACAGTTCAGACCTGGCGTACCTAGCGCCCAGTGGTAGAATATATTATTACAACAAGGAAATGAGCTTCTGTGCATAATAACACTGGCACGTTCTGTACGAACCGTAGTTCATTATAGTTCATTGTAAAATAGCAACAGTAGTGTAATTATGGTCAAAACCCTATAAATAGCAGTTGGAATAATAGATCTTTCTCTCAGAATGAATGCAGCATGGTTTATATAGCGTTATCGGAATATACGGGGTGTAGGCTACTGACTGACTGCGCTCCGCGTAGCTTGATTGATTGATTGATTGAAAAGTTTATTAACAGATTGCAGAATGGGTACAGTACAGTACAGCTCAGTACATACAATTGTTGATTGGGGATGCAGACCAACTTTCGTCTTGTTTACATCAGGGTCCCCCATTTTCAATTCATCATAAATCATAAAGCTCAACTCGTTATTATTCTGCGCAGACCGCAGAAACACGGGAACGTTTTGATTATATTTAAAAGGCTTTACGTTAAACGAAACAAGTGGAACTTCGAAGCTGTAAGCAGAATACAAGTCATATGAATATAGTGTTCTTCCCCATTTTTACTGTATAAGAAAGAATAGAAAACGCATTGCAATGACACTATAGTGGACAGACTATGTATATGATGGGATTCAAGTTCGCGTTTTTGTTGCTCATAGGCATGCTGTCAGAGTATGATATCTTAATCAAACATTCTAGAACATTTGTCATCACAGATCATGTCCTAATAGAACATAGGCTATGGCATGGATCGTGATATTGTGTGGACTGTTATTATTACTGTACACCGGTACCACCCATTGTGACTACAGCCTTGTGAGTCCCGCACACAAACATGATGGAATTCAAGTTCATGTATTGAAAGGCAGGCTATCATACATGCAGTGAGATTCATTGTTCTTGTATATGCTCTCGTATTATATTGTTTATATAGGCTACCCAATACTGACATCAAAATAGATTGTAGTATGCCTCTAGAAATCATATGCAGCAGGTAGAAAATTGACGGGAGATCCATCGCGATTTGGAATAAAATTGAGGAGAACTTTAATCCCTGGGGTATTAATCAAACAACACGGGAAAAGGCAGTCATATTCCAGCGCGGTCTTTATTAGCCGACAACGAAATAGATGCATCTAAAAATCATATAGCCAATCGAACACAACTAATAAAGGCATTCATATTACAGCACGGTTATAATAACACACAACCAACGCCAAACAGTGGTCAACGAACGGTCTTTATTAGTATTTTGAGCTGTCCAGGCAGAATTGCAGCAATGGTCTTAGGGAGCCGTTGATATCTGACATCACCGTTTACAAGTCCGCCTTTTATTATTTATCCCATAATACGCGATAGTGTCTTCTTGGTTCGACAGCAGTGAATTCTCCGTGGAGTTTCTAACGGGTCGGTCCATTATTTCACATCCCATGGGGGGTGTTTCCTCATTTTCATGACCATATATGGATAATCATGCACGAGCATTGACGGTAGAACAAAGTGGTATTCATCATGACAGGTGTGCGTAGAGCCTGCGTACGCAAGTGTGATGAATGCCGACTTCCCTGTGCGTGCGCTAGTTCTACATTCCGTGCTTACGTGTGGAAGTAGGTCAAGTTCTACGTCCACGTTGATGCATGAGGGGAGTCAGAGCCACTGCACCTGCAGCTGGTCCCACAGAAGAAACCCTGAAGCGGACAGCAGGTGTAGCCAAGCTTCAGGCATATCACTTCACTGCCAAAAAGCAGAAAAAGTGAAAAGCACTAAAGTAAGTATTACACTTATTGTTATTTAATGCTGGTTTGGTCTTTTTCAGTGATCGCTCACTTCAAAACAAAAACTGTTTGTTTGGTGTTATACCAGACAGCTGCCATCTCAAGGTGGGTCTTACTATTAACTATTAACCTGACAAAGGTGTCAGTATGCATACAGTAGCATTGCATAGTCTTAACTGTACATTTGTTTCGTTTACCTGCACTTCACAGAAACGGGCTGATTGCAGACACCAAAGACTAAGAGGAAAGACTGCAGAAGACTTGTCGATTAAGTACAAGACACATACATTGCACAACTATATATTTTATGTTATGCGTGCATAAAACCCAGAATTGGGAGTTCTCTGTATGTAAGCTGCACTTTTTTTTGTTGTAAATCGCATTATGTATTATTAAAGCACTTTCCCTTGTTTAGTTTAGATAGTTGTTCAAGCCATAAGCTTGTTCAGTTGTCAAAATGTAAATAAAAACGTGCACTGAAAAGTTACAGTATGTAGATTTGTACAATACAAGACACATACATTTCACATCTATATTTTATGTTATGCGTGCATAAAACCCAGAATTGGGAGTTCTCTGTATGTAAGCTGCACTTTTTTTGTTGTAAAATCGCATTATGTATTATTAAAGCACTGTTTCCCTTGTTTAGTTTAGATAGTTCACGTCATAAGCTTGTTCAGTTGTCAAAATGTAAATAAAAACGTGCACTGAAAAGTTACAGTATGTAGATTTGTTTATTGTTTATTCAAGTCATAAGCTTGTTCAGTTGTCAAAATGTAAATTAAAACGTGCACTGAAAAGTTACAGTAATATACAGTACTGTTACCCAGAGATCCTAACAGTAAATATATATATATGATGAGGAGGAGACTGTACATTAGGAGGGGGTGGGTGGGTGGCTTAAAACGCTGACGCTATTAAAAAAAAAAAAAAACTGGATGTTAAAATAAGAATATGACTTGGCCTGAAAAAAAATTCAGTCAGGAGATTTTTTTTGCTTTAATCCCTGGACAAATAAGCACACACTCAAAACATTTAAAGGGATGATTTTGCATGATTGCCTTCATTATCAGGAAGATCATGTATGGAGATACATTGGCCGCTTTTGAATCGCATGATACGTTTTGGTTTAAAAGCTGGGGGGGGGGGGGGGGGGGCACTTTGGGATCCTCTTTATTGTGCGAGACAACTACCGCCCCAAAGTCAGCTGCAGCTGACACACACGTGCACACACACATACACACCTGTGGTTTTCCTTAAAACCCAGCATCATCCGTCTGTCACATTGCAATCCACACCCTTGTCATTATGTAATACTGGGGGGACATGAGGGATGACTGTGCAATACATTGAGTTAGTGGTTTGCTCTTTTTAACTGTATTTCAAAGGGATTTGTTTAGTTTTTTTCCTGATGTAGCTGGCCAACAAAGCTTGAGGGTCGACTTCGCCTGGTCTGTGTGAGATTACGACGATGATGAACAATACTGAGCCTGAAGATATCGCATTTTACACACATGCAGCTTGACCATTAAGAATGTGTTTTCTTTGTTTATGTGTTGTCTTTCTTGAGTATCTGTACATATTTATATTGTGCCTTTTAACCGTCATATGTATACATAATCTCTAAGGGAAATACTTAAGATGTGTTTAATGCATTATCATATTATTGTTACATGCTTCATCTGAAGTGTTATTTTACTTTTTCTTATTTTTTTTAACTACTTTGTCTGTTGCAGAGACTTGGTGTAACGCTTCAGTAACTTAAATGACAGGCATATTCATCATCTGTCCTGTCTATACTGTAATACTTTTTCTAACATTTACCAGTGAAATCTCTCATCTCTCAACAATCATAGCTGTATCCAGTAATCGAATCTCCTTTGGGAAATTAAATGGCATCCTTTTGTTGCTGTGAAATGCTTCTATCGCATGGCACCCCTTTGTTGCTGTGAAACGCTTCTATCGCTTAGAGACAATCAAATCAGGAACACATGGTACGCTGACTGCTGTTTAGATCTACTTATACTGAAATGTACATAGCAAGCAATCCTACTCTAGGTAACATTATACTTTTAGTTAATCATTTCATGCTGTGCTACCTAAATAGAGCGAAATGGGATTCTGAACCGACTCCCATTTCCTTTGCATAGTCAATGTCAGACCATATACAATATTATCTAGATTTTTCTCTCTGTACGTACTTGTCTGTTTAGTGTTGGATTTTGTTATATTGTTTTTTGTCTGCATGCCAGTTTGTTTTGAAGTACGCCATGGCTATCAAAAAAATATGACCTTGCAATATTTTAGTGTATGCTTTCATTTAAACTTTTTTTAATGCCAAAAACTGAGTTATTTTTCAAAATGCTGTTTGCTTTTTTTTTCATGTTTCATCTCATTGTCAAGGACCTTTGAAGGCACATAGCATCATGGTAGATATGTATCTGGCTTGAGTGTGATCCTGTCCACATTATCTGAACATTCAGTGATCATGTAATTAAATTAGTATTATTTCTCCACACTCGCTGTCTGGGACCTGAGCAATGGTTCTGTAAAAGGTTTTCCTGTGCTGAGAACACTCATGACAATGTAAATAAATAAAACGTTTGAAAATGACAGTTACTGACTCTACAGTATGCATTTAGATGTTCATACATTACTGTAAACGGAACAGAACCAGTTCATGAACGGAAGGGTTTGTAAAAATATAAGTAAAATAAGATGGACTGACTGGTCAACTGGTGGTGGGAAACCACACTGAAACCAGACTAAATAATAAACTGCTCCCCTAACTCAATTTCTTGACGATGGAAATTGACTGCATCAATCTGACCAGTTTTGTCAGAAAATTCTTTGCGATACATTCCTTAGCATTAGTCTCCTGTAAAATTCTGTCAGCGGGTGTATAGTGAAGGGGGGGGGGGGGGAGTGGCACTCCCCCACTTTGTATTTTCAAATAATAAACCAAATGTAGGAACTGTGCGGTTCACCAACAACATCGGAAATGGCTCCTCTCCCTCTGCCTCTCCTGCAGGGTCCCACAAGGCTCCATCCTTGGCCCTATTCTATTTTCTCTGTATATGCTGCCCCTTGGTTTAGTCATTCAAAAACACTATCTCCTCCATTGTTATGCGGGACGACACTCGGGTCTATCTCCCCATGAAACCCAATGACAAGTCCAGTCTTGACAGCCTCCGATCCTGTCTATGACATCAAATGCTGGATGGCACAACATTTCCTACAACTCAATTATTCTAAATGTGAAATCCTCCTTTTCGGCCCCCCAAACCAAACCAGTGTTATCGCCAGCAGCCTGGGTAACCTGTCTGCCCTAGTTCAGTGTTTTTTCCAGCTTCGGTCCACAGCTAGGATCAACTTCAAGTCTAGGGGGGGGGGGGGGGGCGTGCTTTTGCTATCGCAGCCCCTGACCTCTGGAACAGCATCCCCACGTCCATCAAATCTACCCCCTCCATCGAGTCTTTTAATCTAAGCTCAAAACTCACCTATATTCCCTAGCCTTCCCTGACTCACTCTGACTCTGGCCTGGTTTGTTTTGGTGTGTTTGGTGCGTCTGTTGGTTGTTTATTTTCTGTTTATTTATACTTTAGGAGTACTTTCAATTTGTTTTGCTACGTGACCCACTGTAAAGCATGTCGGTTGACAAGTGTCATGTTTAAATGTGCTATACAAATACATTTTATTGATTGATTGTGTGCTCCCTCACTTCCAAAAATAGCACTACAACTCCTGTATTGAAATAAGAATTTTATTTGAGAATGAAGGTAAACATTTTATTTTGGCGTCGAGGAGTGATTAATTACAAACAGGACTATATAAAGCCATGTCCTACTTGGCACTCCAGTTGACTGCCTGAATTAGCTTGGCATGCTTCACATCGTTCTTGTCAAAAAGCTGCACAAAGCGCCAAACATTTCAAGCATCTCTATCCACACAAGCATGTATGACTCACAGTCACCTTCATCTTCCCCTTTGTGTCTCGAGGCTGTCAAGTGATGCGGGTCAGGGGTAAAAGGTCTCCGACAAATTCTTCATTCTTGTATTCTCTATACAATCTCAGTATCCGTTTCATACATTGACATGATCTCAGTATCCGGTTCGACTGGCAAGTGATGCGGGTCAGGAGGAGGAGGAGGAGGAGGAGGAGGGGGAGGGGGAGGAGGAGGAGGAGGAGGGAGGAGGGAGGAGGAGGAGGAGCAGGAGGAGGGAGGAGGGGGAGGAGGAGGAGGAGGAGGGGGAGTATCCATTGACATCATCTCAGTATCCATTGACATGATCTCAGTATACATTGACATCATCTCAGTATCCATTGACATGATCTCAGTATCCGGTTCGACTGGCAAGTGATGCGGGTCAGGAGGAGGAGGAGGAGGAGGAGGAGGAGGAGGAGGGAGGAGGGAGGAGGAGGAGGAGCAGGAGGAGGAGGAGGAGGAGGAGGAGGAGGAGGGGGAGGAGGAGGAGGAGGAGGAGGAGGAGGAGGAGGAGGAGGGGGAGTATCCATTGACATGATCTCAGTATACATTGACATCATCTCAGTATCCATTGACACGATCCAGGGGCGTTTTTAGGGTTAGAAAACATTGGGGGCTTCAGCCCGGGGGGGTGGAGGGGGGCTCCCCCCCCCCCCCCCCCTTTTTTTTTTTTTTTTTTTTAAACACAGAAATACGCAATTTTAGAGTAATTAGAGATGAATACTGAAGAACTCGAATCATTAGAGGTTCTCAAAGTGAGGTCCATGTCCATGAGCGGGATCTGGGCAGTTCCCATAGAAAATTCAAAGTTAACAGGACCAAATCATCAGTTTCTTATTTATTTATTTAACCTTTATTTTGCCAGATAAAACATTGATCTGGTCCAAGAGGCCCCAACAGGAGTACAAATATACATATATACACATATATATACATATATATATAATATATATACATATACTGTACATACATACACACATATACACCAATAACAAAATAAAAACAGTTAAGAATCATACACATAAGCAAATAAACAAACAAACAAACAAACATTATGCACAGCCTATGTACAAAAGAAATAAACAGTTCATCTCTCGTCTTTACAGTTTTCTTCAATTGCATAAACACTCAAATCAAAAGTATTACACAATTATCAAAACCTTACACTCAAGGAGCAAAACGTAGGCCCAGATTTGCACCCCTATAAGCACAATGTCAGCCTCACACTTTTTGCAAAACAATACACACAGTGATTTGCAAAACACTAAACACACTTCCATTACATTAGACACAGAATGTCAAATTACCACACATATGAGCCAATTGGTTAAACACAGCCATCAGATGCACAAACACACCATTGCTTAATTGTAGATACACCAATCAGGTTTAAGCACTATAAAAATGCAGCAGGTGAGTTCACCTGTCTTCAACCAAAATGGAAAGAGAGTGAAGTACTGTACACAGAGAACGTGAAAATATACAATACATTCACCAAACACTACACAAGACAACCAATGATGCACTGATGAAAATATACATTTTCTCCCATTTTCCCAAATCCGTCAACATGTCAACATGGAGAATCACAACAAAAAATTATCTTGCCAGATCCATAGGCAAAGAGATAATGTCTAGTATTTTCTGTACTCTATTTACATTTTTTCAAAATTGTTTTTGTTTTACTGTAATTTTAACCTGTACTGGATACAGTATTTTATGTTTGTCTGATATTTGCTGAGCTTACAGTGTTATGCACATAGTAGCATGAAAACTGGGACATGTTTTGTTGTGATTCTCCATGTTGAAATGTTGACTGATTTGGTTATATGGAGAGAACATTTATATTTTCATCAGTCTGCATCATTGATTTGGGTATATGGAGAGAAAATGTTTTTTTAGCAGTCTGCATCATTGATTTGGGTATATGTAGATAAATAAATTATATTTTCATCAGTCTACTCTACAGCATTGGTCTTGTGTAGTGTTTGGTGAATTTATTGTATATTTGCACATTCTCTGCATACTTCACTTACAGTACTCTAATCACTGAGAAGTAGAATTGCTAAATGTGTTTTAGGTTAAGCACAGCAGTGTGTGTAACTGGTTCAAACAGAATTGAGTCATATGAAACATGTGTTTCATATGGTAACAAAATGTAGTTTTTATAAATTAGTGTATGGTTTTGACAAGTGTTTAATTTAGCAAAGGATCTGAGGTATTCTGATAATTGTGTGTGTGGTTGTGCTAATTGTGTGTTTTGAAACACCGGGCCCTGTTTTCAAAATCATGCTTAAGCAATCGAAAAAAAACTATTGTGTGTTTCATTATAATTATGTTTCAGTCTTCTCATAAAAGAAATATTCGATTTTTGGGTCTTTTCCTGCCTTTGGTCCGCTTTGCATTCACATCTCAAATGAACTGTAGCAGGGTTCACTTGCAAGAGTGAATGAGCTTTCACACCACCCCAAACCAACCGGACTATCCGAGGAAATGAACCAGGGTTCGATTAAAGCTTATTATAGTTTATCACAGTATCATGAGCATGTCTTTGTCAGTGGACACTGGACATGGGTATGGATGGCTCCAGGTGCTGCTGTGTTAAAGTGCACATCTTCAAGTCCACAAATCGGTGAATGAAAGAATGATAGGATCAAATGAAAACTACTTACTAAAAATGGATTAAAAGTACTAAAAACCAGGCGGTTAGGTGGCCGAGCGGAGATTGCGTTCGTCACCAGCCCCGGAGCTGTGAGCTCGATTCGCCTGTTCGAATCCAGCTCACAGCTCCGGGGTTGTCACCAGCTTGGCTGGCCGTCTGCACTGATACAATTGGCTGTATCAGAGGGTGGGAGAAGCTGGCGGGGTGGGTCCGGGTCGTTGTAAACAGCGACTCCTACAGTTCGGTCGGGGCGCCTGCTAAGCGCGGATTGGACGTGAGGGGGATAGTGTGGTCCTCCCACACGCTACGCCCTCTCAATGAGAATCCGCGCTGCCAGGTGAAAAGAAGCGGTGATTGGCTGGACGTGTGTCGGAGGAAGCACGTGGTAGCCTCCACTCTCCCAGATGATCTGACTGTGGGGGGTAAGTGCGCAGCGATCAGGAAGGGACTGGGAATTGGCATACGACTAACATTGGGATGGGAGAAAATCGGAGGAAAATGGAGGGGGAAAAAGACAAAAAAAAAAAAAAAAAAGTACTAAAAACCAACAAAAAATACCAAACACTAACAAACATTTAGCACAGACAATGGGGATGCTGACATAAAAAAAAAAAAAAAAAAAAAAAAGTAAAAAAAAAAAAAAAATGTAAACAATTTTTTTTTTTTTTTTTTTTTTTAAGGTCCGGGGCTAGGAGAAAAACATCCGGGGCTAAAGCCCCGGAAGCCCAGGGCTAACGACGCCACTGGATCTCAGTATCCATTGACATGATCTCAGTATACATTGACATGATCTCAGTATACATGATCTCAGTATCCATTGACACGATCTCAGTATCCATTGACATGATCTCAGTATACATTGACATGATCTCAGTATACATTGACATGATCTCAGTATACATCTCAATATATATTGACATATGCTCAGTATCCAATGACCCGAGATCAGTATCCAAACACCGCTTGATACTAGTATATATTGACATGGTCTTAGTATACTCTGACATGATCTCAGTATACTTTGACATGATCTGATGACATGGGGAGTGGGAGGAGGAGGAGTCCAAACTCTTAACCGCTTCACACTTTGGATCTTTCATCATCATCCTGTAATACATTACTCGACATGCAACACCGATACCATAGACTGCAATGATTACAGAACTAACTATAAAGGTGTAGTGGGGCTGCGGCAGTTCACAGTAGATCTGCCAACACCACAGACCACACAGCAGCACCAGATCCAGCATCATCCAGGCGTGGTGCAGCATAAACCAGAGCCTCGTCTCCCCCGCGGGGTACCAGCTGAAATACCAGATAAGGCCTCGGGTGGCCCGGTAGAGCCACACTCCACACACGCCTATGAACTCTATCTGCGACTGCCAGGCGACGAAGACCAGGATCATCCAGGAACACAGGAAGTGGGCAAAGATGACACGGGGCAGGACGGAGGCGAAAAGACTGAGGGCGACAATGCGGGGGGCGAGCAGCAGCAGGTTCCAGAGGAAGAAGACCAACGACTTACAGACCATCTGCTTCTTCTTCTTCTTCTTCTTCTCCTCAGTATATAGATGATAGTACACAGTAGTCAAACCACAGGCGATGGCCAATACTGAACCGGCTGCCTTTAACACTGAGGAGAAGAGAGATTGATTGATTGATTGAAAACTTTATTAACAGATTGCAGAATGGGTACAGTACAGTACAGCTCAATACATACAATTGTTAAGTCAAGTCAAGTCAAGAGTTTTAATTGTCACGGCATACAGGTATACAATGAAATGCGGGTGCAGACCAGATGCAGATGCAGACCAGAGAAAGACTTTCGTCTTGTTTACATCAGGGTCCCCCATTTTCAAATCCGGTACAAGAATCCACCATTAAATTGGCTTCTTGCGTTACAAATTGTGTGAGGCAAAGTGAGCCCACGTTGAACCTAGGAGATGCTCCTACAGTATGTATAGTACATCGGTGGTTACTTTCTAGCTCCAAAATGGCATAAACTTGATTGGCTTTTCAGTGATCTCGATTTCCTTCCCTAAACAAAGACTAATAGTCACTATAGTATAGTCTATAGTCACTTTTCCGCACCTACTCCCGAACTCTGCATGCACAGATTGCCCACGGAGTCTCTCTGGATTGTCCAGAGATCTAGGTTTATCAATCTGTGCATGCAGAGTATGGGAATAGGTGTGGAAAAGTGACTATAGCTCAGCCGAGAAAGTGCAGATCAACTTGGGATTGGTCTCTCCATGTTCAGGACACTCAGGCGTATAAACGTCTATTGGATCATGTCTCCAGCACCCCCACAGCCGTAGCTACAACCACTTAATGGCAAGGCTCTCATCCACATTCATTCATTTTCTCCCCCCGCTCGCTCTCTCCCATGATTTCAGAATACCGGAAGTGTTGCAGTGGTCTATGGGACACGGGCAATATTGTGGTGCCAAAGCAAAGGGGTAGCGCGCCACAGACTAGTTCTAGCTGCACCTAGTCCCTATCGTGGCTTTGGAATTTGGACGGACGCAGTACCCAAGCTACTGTGGTTTGTTATGGCGGCCATAGATTGATCACTCAGTGGTCAATGACCTTGCTGTGAAATTACTACTACTTTTTGTAGCGTTGTGGCAGTTGTAATTTCATGATTAATGGTCTAGTTTCCCCACAATATTAACTTCTGTGGCACGATACTAGGCTGATAACGGCTCATGTTTGTTACCTGCTGACATGCATTAGACCATCTTCCGTATGAAAACTCTCAGCCTAGTATCATGCCACAGACGTTGAAAAACTAGACCATTAATCATTACATTACAACACAAAGTAGTAGTCCTTTCACAGCAAGGTAACATTAAAAGGGGCACTTCACCAAAAAAACTGCTGATTTATTTTGCATGAAAAATTCTAAAAGGTTTTGGACACATTAATTACAGTCCATAAATATTTGGAAATTGTTCTCAATTTTGGCTCGGTAGGCTACACCACAACACTGGATTTGAAATTAAACAATCAAGATGTGCTTTAAGTGCTTTAATTTGAGAGTATTTACATCCAAATCACGTTTTGCCTATATATGCCTCCTCCTTTTTAAGGGACCAAAAGTAATTGGACAATTGATTGATTGATTGATTGAAAATTGTAGATTTTCAATCAATCAAACAGATTGCAGAATGGGTACAATACAGTACGGCTCAATACACACAAAGGGGATGCAGACCAGAGAAAGACTTTCGTCTTGTTTACATCAGGGTCCCCCATTTTCAATTCATCATAACATAATATGACATACAGATAGACAGTACTGCTACATCCAGACATTTATGACATACCAGATCTACAAATATACAGTACTGTTTAAGAGTACAACGCCTGTCATATATACCCTGGAGTTGGAAACTCTGATTAATAGACAAGAGTTTCTAAAAAGAGAGTATATACATTATATACATTTGAGAGTATATACATTTGAGGGGGAAGAAACTGTACATTGAAGGGGGTGGGGTTTGGCCAGTTTTGAATTGCAGTCTCCCGTAGGTGCTCTTTTAGAGAGGTTCTGAAGGTGGGCAGTGATTCACATTCCTTTACAGCTGTGGGTAGGGCATTCTACATTGTTGTTGCATAATTGCTAAACGTGTTTAGTCCCTTGTTTGAGCCGAATCTGGGTTTAACATGATTTGTGGAGCTCCCTCTGGTGTTGTGTTCATGGTATTCACTGACCTTTGGGAAGTATTTTGACATGTATATGGGTACCTTAGTGGTGTAGTGTATCTTGTAGATCAGGCCCATTTCAAGTTGCTGTACTCTGTCGTCTACTCTAAGCCATCCTAGGTTGTCAAAGTGGGCAGGGGTGAGGTGGGTTCTAGGAGTAAGGTCAAGCAGTAGTCTGACCAGTTTGTTTTGTGATGTTTGTAATCTTGTTTTTAGGGCCTTTGAGGTGCTTTGGTACCATGAGGTGCAAGCATAGTCATAGTACCCTTGAATGAGTGCTCCTGCCAGAGTCTTCAGGGTATTCTTGTTTACCAGAGAGGAGATCCGGTACTATCAGTGAAGCAAGCCAAAAACTAAATAAAACCCACGAGAGAGATAAGAAAAACATTACGTGTGGTCAAATCAACTGTTTGGTACATTCTCAAAAAGAAAGAACCCAATGATGAGCTCAGCAACACCAAAAGACGTATCTGTGTCAAAGTAGAGTTAGTAAAAGAAAATTATAATAATAAAGTATCTAAAGAAAAAAAGCATGTACAGTTCTGGAACAACACTTTAGGGACAGCTGAGACAAGGATCAACTTGTACCAGCATGATGGGAAGAGAAGAGTATGGAGAAGGAAAGGAACTGCTCATGATTGAAAGCATACCACCTCATCAGTGAAGCATGGTGGTGGTAGTGTTATGGCGTGGGCATGTATGGCTGCCAATGGAGCTGGTTCCCTTGTATTTATTGATGATGTGACTGCTGACAATTGCAGCAGGATGAATTCTGAAGTGTTTCGGGTAATATTATCTGCTCATATTCAGCCAAATGCTTCAGAACTCATTGGATGGTGCTTCATAGTGCAGATGGACAATGACCCAAAGCATACTGTGAAAGCAACCAACAAGTTTTTTTAGGCAAAGAAGTGGAATGTTATGCAATGGCCAAGTCAATCACCTGACCTGAATCCAATTGAGCATGCATTTCACTTGCTGAAGACTAAATGTAAGGGGAAATGCCCCAAGAACCAGCAGAAACTGAAGACAGTCACCAGGGCATCACCAGGGACAAAACCCAGTGTCTGGTGATGTAGTTTATGGGTTCCAGACTTCAGGCTGTTATCGACTGCAAAGGAGTTGCAACCAAGTATTAAAAGTGACCATTTTATTTATGGATTGTTAGTTTGTCCAATTACTTTTGGTCCCTTAAAAAGGGGGGTGCATGTGTATAAATTGTTGTAATTCCTACACTGTTCACCTGATTTGGATGTAAATACAGTACCCTCAAATTAAAGGTTAAAGGGGAACTATCTTATAAATGGCCTTTTCCAGTGTTTAGCATTGTTTTCTAGCGGGGGCGGAGCTAGGCGTTCATGGAGTGAGACGTGTTTCACGTGAGCTCCCTTCTATCGTGCAAAATATACTTTTCTCCCCATTAGTCTTTATTTTATTTTTATTTGTTAATTGTCTGCTTGTTGAGTCGTCGAGTTTCAACTACTTTCGTCGACTTTTTTCAACTTTCTGCGATGTCGGTGGAGACCAGATCCATGAGCACTCCAGCAGGCAAACTGCCACCGGATCTACCCTCACCGTCACCCGGTATCAGTGAGATAAGTGAAGCTGTTCTCTCAGTCATGACCAAACTCCATGCAGACTTTGAGATACGCTTCGCTGAAACACAAAGAAAAGTGCAGGTGGAATTTTTTGATACCCTTCATCAAGAGATGTCAGAAGAAATTAGGTTGGCGGTCGACCCGTTGAGAGAAAAGATGGAGTCGCTGCATGCTGTCTCCTCGGCTAATGCTAACGAACTAGCCACGCTAACGACAGAGGCCTCACTACAAGGCGAGAGGCTGGCGGGTCTGGAGACCTCCCTGCTGGCTAGGCAGGCTTAAGTTGCCAAACTACAGTCCGTAATTGTGGAAATGCAGTCCCGGGAGAGACGCTACAACATCAGGATTGTTGGTGTACCGGAGGGCAGTGAGGGAGGCCGTCTCTCGGAGAACATGCCGGAATTGCTGCAGAAAATACCGGGGAAAGATGTCCTCCCCAGCCCTCCCGTATGTGAGTCGGCCTACAGAGCGGGCAAGACCAGTCCTGGAGTGAACAAAGAGCCGAGGCCCATCATTGTCAAGCTAAACAGGCTCCAACAAAGAGAGCTCATCATGCGGTCGGCCCGTGCCAGAAGGGGTAAACTAAGTCTCGACGATCGCAAAGTGGCCATTTTCGGAGACTTTACGCCGGAGGTTCAAGCACAGAGAGGCGAATACAAAGCGGTCATGACCAGGCTATGGAAACTAGGCCCGAGGCCTACGCTATTCGCTCCCGCGAAATTATCTGTGCTGGGTAAGGGCGATGATCGTCGTTCATTTTGGTCATTGGCTAAAGCGGAGGAATATCTCGGGAGGATAGCCGAGACTGTAGCTTGTTAACTATGTCGGGTGAGTGACTTGGCGATGTGGGCCTGAATACATTGATAGGGCGGACTACTCACAAATGCTTGTTGTCATGCCCAGACAGGCTAACTGTCCACTGCCCACCCAAGCTAGCGGGGCATCCCAATGACTTCTGTTACTCGCTAATGCTGACCTCATGGTCGTACGTGTGTGTCGCCTCTATGAAAGCTAGCGAGCTAGCTGGACAATGTACATAACAGATTCTAGCGTGCTAGCCGGATTCACCACTAGCTTACGCGCTAGCCTCGGGCTAGCTAGCAGGCTGTGTCTATCGCCCGCGCCGAGACATTCGAGACCCGTTAATGTTTACGTATTTTGGTTGTTGTTGCTGTTTAAGTGACATCGGTTTGCACAATTCAACAGTGATCGGTTCCTTAACTAACTTCTTGTATGCTTTTATTTTTATATCCAGGCTGATTTGAGCTTTGGGCTCCAGTAGTAGAAGGTCGGTTGAATATATATATACAATATATGATAACAGGTTGTGTCAGGTATAGCTTATTACTATCCCCGGGTTAATGAAGGTGTTTAATTCTATTCTTATATAGGTTATGTCATTCCAGCCTTTGTGCCTGACCAGAGGGGCTGTTACATGCGTGCACCTTGACCATAAACCCTTTTTTCCTTTTCTTCTTATTGTTGCTGTTTAAATGACGTCTGTTTGCGCAATTTAACTGTGATCCGGTCCTGCCTTAGACTATCTGCTGGTATGCTTTAATTTAATTTTGTTTTATATTTTCCTTTATCCATTTATGCTATAACATTGCAACATTAATACGCAGATTCGGAGGTAGATGGTTACAGGGATGATGTTGAGTTATTATATAATAATGGCTATTTTTTCCCTTATAGTTGTCTCATGTTAGGGCCAAGGCTCACGGTGGTTTTCGACCGATATCTTTATTGAATTTAATTTATATTTTTATTTGTGTTTATTGGACTAGTGGGGGTTTAATCAGGGGTTTATCTAGAGAGGGGGTCGGAGTGGAGAGCGTCTTATTGGATCCATGATTCCAGTGGGAAATGATAGGAAGATGACCATCCTTAGTGGATGGGGCATAGGGAGGGGATTGGAGAGTGGGTATAGGAGGGTTAATAATAGGACGGGTGGGTTAGGGTTTAGAGTAGAAGGAGGGGGGGTTGTAACTGGGGTGGTATTTTTCTGTGTTTTATGTACTGTTGTCTTATATGTGTGTAATTGTTCCTCCTCTGAACTCCTGGGATTGACCGTCTGGGCCCGCCTGGATCAGCGCCTCTGTCCTCAGCCTGGCTGCACTGGTATGTTCTCTACGCATTTAGACAAATTCGACCATGGCTAAATTGAATATTTTAATTTGGAACGCAGGGGGTCTTAACGCCCCACACAAGCGGGCCAGTGTCCTTTGGTTATTGAAGAGAAGAAATATTGACATTGCTCTCCTTAGTGAGACGCATTTATTGGTGGGTGATGTGTCAAGGCTAGCAAATCGACAATATCACGTTATCTCCTCATCCTCGGCCGATGATAAGATGAAAGGAGTCGTCATAGTTACAAGACGTAACCTTGATATCAAAGTCCTGGATGTGTGGTCGGACACGGAGGGAAGGATTACTATAGCAAAAGTTGAGTTCTCTCATAGGAAGATGGCAATAATAGCATTGTATGCCCCTAACACATTTGATTCAGCGTTCTATAATACAATCACGAAGAATATGTTGGAACTTACTGGATACGCTCTCATTGTGGGTGGCGATTTTAATGCGTGCTGGGATGCGGAGATGGATAGGTCCGGGTCCTCTGAAACAAGCGACCAAAAACGGTCCTCTAAGGCCCTCAGGATGTGGGCCCAGGACACGGGGCTCGCAGACCTATGGCGCATATCCAATCCCACCCTCAAGGATTACTCTCACCTGTCAGCCAAACACAAAACCTTCTCTCGAATAGACTATGCATTCGCGTCCCCTAATATGTTTGATAGTTTCGACGTCTCATTGGTTCCCCTGGCTCTCTCGGACCACAAGGGGATCTTCCTTATGGCAACCTTTGGCAGGCTCTCCACGAGAGCTCCCAGGTGGCGTTTTAACTCCACCTTATTAAAGAACGATGATTTCTGTTCTGAGTTCAGGAGTAAACTAGCTGAATTCTTGCAGATCAATGTTGGCACGGTCGATGACCCCAGGGTCCTGTGGAACGCATTGAAAGGATTTATCAGGGATCATGTCACACTTTTCGCCTCCAATTTGCGTAAATCCCGGTCAAAAAAACTAGAAGGACTGGAAACATTATATGCGGACCTATACGCATCTTTGCAAACTAACTATAGTGAACGACTAAACACACAACGTAAGATAGTCAAGAAAGAAATAAACTCCATACTTAAACAACAGTCTGAGTTCTTGATACATAGGACAAGGCAAAATTACTACTTTCACGGCTCCAGGCCTAGCCATCTATTGGCAATGAAAATACGCTCGAATGATCATTTCTCGGATATCCCCTCGATCAAGACGCGACAGGGTACAGTCACTACTGATTCGAAAAAGATCAACGACACTTTTAAAGAGTTTTACTCACAGTTATATAGCTCAGAGGTTAATCTCGACAACTCTAAATTTGAATAGTTCATTGGCGGGCTTGAGATACCCCACATTTCTGAGGAAGAGGCTAAGGAACTGCGGAAACCGATCACTCTTATGGAACTAAGGGAGACGATTGCTGAAATGCAGAGGGGTAAGGCACCAGGCTGGGATGGTATTCCACCCGAGGTATATTTAGCTTTCTGGGACCAACTGGGTCCATTGATGCTTGATATGATCAATTACGCTATCGAACAAGGGGAGTTCTCAAGAGATGTCAACATGGCGTTGATTTCTTTACTTCTCAAGAAGGACAAAGATCCCAATGATTGTGGTAGCTATAGGCCCTTGAGTCTTCTCGGGGCCGATTTAAAAGTGTTTGCCAAGGTGCTGGCCCGCCGCCTGCAGAGATTTATGACGGTATTGGTACACTGCGATCAAACTGGTTTTATCCCGGGGCGCCTGGCTGCAGATAATCTTAGGAGGCTGTTGCATGTAGTCGATAACAGTAAAGACAATACAGCTCCGTCCATAGTTCTGTGTTTGGATGCCATGAAGGCGTTTGACAGACTAGAATGGTCATACCTGTGGAAGGTACTTGAGGTTATGGGTCTTGGAAAGAATTTTATTCATATGATTAAAGTCCTGTATGCCTCGCCGTCGGCAATGATACTGACAGGCAAAAACTGTTCCACACTTTTCCTAGTCTCCAGATCTTCTAGACAGGGTTGTCCTCTGAGCCCAGGACTATTCACGCTTTCCCTCGAACCATTGGCCCAATTTATTAGGCAATCGGAGGACATCGTCCCCATAATGATCAATAATACACCACACAAAATTGCTCTCTATGCGGATGGCCTACTGATTTTTATGTATGACCCTTCCCGGTCGGCCACAAAATTATTGGGAATAATCGACGACTTTGGTAAATTGTCAGGCTTTAAGATTAACTGGAACAAATCAGCCTGCCTACCTCTTAATGAGCTGGCCAAGGCGGTGCGACTACCAGCTGATATCCCCATAGTGGAACATTTTAAATACTTAGGCATAGAGATATTCCCCACGCTGAGTCAAACTACTAAGTACAACTTCACGGGTACTTATGATAAAATACTCCAGGATCTAGACAGATGGTCGTCCCTTCCTAACTCCTTACAAGCCCGGGCTTCCATAATCAAAATGAACGTCCTGCCTAGGATACATTTTGTTAGCTCAATGCTCCCCCTCCCCCCTCCAATAGACCACTGGCGCAAGGTACAATCGATGGTGTTACAAAGGGTCAGATTAAACCGAATATATGTATTTATTGATTGATATATATTGCATAATATTTGTATATCGTTTGATATCCCTTGTGTATTCTTTGTACATATACACGGAATATCCCTTTAACCTACTACAGACCATAATATTTCGTTCTCTTATTGAATGGCGTGCCACCAGCGCCAGTGTCTTACCCCCAGAGTCGAGTTCAAAGCTACCGTCAAGGCTTGTCTCAACATGCCCGGTTCTGCCCAGGACTACGAGACAGAGGTGGGGCTGGTACTAGTTTGTTCGCCCAACATATAAATATGGCGCAGGTGAATACAGAAGTAGTTCAGTCCGCAGTCCGTTCAGTTCAGTCTTAGTAACAAGTGAAGCCTCACCCACTATGCAACGTGCGGTGAAGTAGGGCTCGTATTGCCCCAAGATAGAGTCTTGTTTATCCTAATACGTTTGTTCAACGTATCGTTCGCTCCTTACTAGTAAAAGCCTTCATCACGAGTCAAAGACCAAGTGAAGTGAGCAATTGTGTGTCTAAATAGAGCACTTATAGCCGCGTGCGAATAGGATAGTGGAGTATCAGAGCTTGGTTGAGTAACATCAAGTTCAACTTGGTTGGTGTGGAGTACCGCGCACCGGAGGATCTACACCGGGGAATGCAGACCCCCTCTCCGGCTGGATTATTATTCTTATTGCTTTTAACCATGCTGTTGGAGCGGAGAAGAATCGTCTACACCCACTGCTGTGGGACCTGCCCGTGAGGACCATCACTCGAGCCCGTCTCTATTGGAGAGGCTGACCGGCTTCCACCTGTGCTGCACGCATACTGGGATTACAGTCGCTGCCTTTCGTCTGCTGAGCAGGGAGTAATATACCGCCTCCGGGAGCCTATTGAGTCCCCGCTGACCCAGACTTTGCATTAGAGCATTGCCTCCCCCTGCTGGCTTACAACCGGTGGAACCCCCCTACCAGTATCCCCTAGATATAATTCCTAATATTCAAGTTGTATTATTATCTCATGCGTAATATGAGAATGGACATTCATTATTGATTCGCCTACGCACATTCCTTTGCCTTACAAGTGCATTCAATTAAAGTATATTATGTATTCTTGCTGCTAATAAATACTTAAAGACAACTTTGTGTAGAACCGATTCATTGTGGGGAAGTGTTCTCATCATATACTAGTGTGCGGTATGGCCAGTATAATGTACATAAGACGGTAGTGGTTTAATGATACCATACTTGATTAATACAGTCAGGGAATTGTACCCCTCAGTTACAATTGGTCCTTCGAGCCGGAGAGAATTAGCGTAATATTAATATAATATTAATATTGACATGGCCGATGATGAACACTCCACAAACGGTTCTCCTAAGCTAGATCGCCCAGAGCGCAGACGGCAGCCACCTCTTCACCTAGAGGACTACGTTGTCAGTCCAATACCTAGCTTTAAAAGGAAGTTAAATACGGATAAAGTAACTAAAGCGGATAGTAAAATTATGTCCAACCCTACCGACCAGGCTACCCCGCCAGTAGAGACCCTAGTGGGTTCTAACGTAACTGACCAAGCTCACGGGGGGGACCAGGAGGGACATGACATGACTTTACCCCCAGACAACGCCAACGGGACAGTCCCCGGAGAGCTCCAGGATAAAGAAAGCCCTCCCGGGACGGAACCCGACCCACCACAAGAAGAGACGCGCACCCAGGAGATGGATCTCCTCGGTACGCGACAGGAGAACGGATCTCCAACGAGTACTGCCGGGAGCCGATCGCCTCGACCGGCGTCTTCCCCCAGCGAGGCGGACAAGATGCTGGCACAGGCACTCATCGCCACCCTGGCAGCCTCTACCGAACGCGATCGACTTCAGGGTGAACGCGATCGACTCCAAGCGCAACAGACGAGCGAGCGCGAACAAGCTGCAGACGAACGAGAGCGCCTTCACGCGCAACTCCAAGCGCAAGCCCTCCGTGAACGCGAACATTCTGCAACCGAGCGAGAGCGCTTCCAGGCGCAACAAAGGAGTGAAGACGACCGCATAAGACTGGAGACCAGACGCCTTCAGACGGAAGAGAACATTGAGAGAAGCCGCGCCGATGCACAGTGCGCCTCCGCCAATGCACAGCGCGACGTCGCAAATGCACAGCTCCACGCCGCCCATGCCAGCGCCAATGCCCAGCGCGACGCCGCCAACGCACAGCGCGACGCTGCCCAGGCCAGCGCCAATGCGCAGCGCGACGCCGCCAATGCCCAGCGCGAAGCAGCACGCGACGCAGCCCATGCCCAGCGCGAGGCAGAGCGCGACCGGCTGCAGGCGGAGCTGATGGACAAACTGGTTGCCATGGCGACACCCCCTCTCTCCGCACGGAGCTCCCGGAGATCGTCACGACAAGGGTCAAGGACGCATTCCCCTACCCGACCAAGCGACCCGGGACCCCGCCAACAGGAGGCTCCTGTCCACGTCTCCGAACCCCCTCCCCGGCCGGTCCATACGAGACCCAGCAACCGGGAAGAACCGGACCACGCCGAGAGACTGAACCGAAGACTCCAGGACCTAGCAGAGGAAGAGGAGGAGGAGGAGGAGGAATGTCAAGCCGACCAGCAGCAACGTACTCTGGACCAGGAGGCCCAGTACAGCCCCGACCAGCAGCAACGTACTCTGGACCAGGAGGTCCAGTACAGCCCAGAAGTCAGCCCAGAGGCCCTGCGCTACAAACCCCCGACTCAACTCACGGGTGAGTTTGACGCACCGCCAGCCCCGAGGAACAGCACCTGGGTACCCGACCTTCGGTACCCACCAAGCACCAGCCCTAGACGACACGCAAGAGGAGACTCGCCTAGGAGGCCTCTCCCCCAACGCTCACCGATGTGCCAGTCATCCATGGCATCGTACCTTGGCACACCGACGTTCCCGGACTTCACACACGAGAACAGAGCACAGTACACAGAGCTACGAATGTGCTTAGAGACTATGCTGTCCGACGTACCAGATGAACCGTACAAGTATGCTATCCTACTCAAGCACCTGAAGGTGCCCAGAGCGCACAATATAGCGCTGGCATATTCCAGCTCTACTACCCCATACACCGCGGCTCTAGTAGCCCTCGACCAACGTTATGGACGCATATGGGACTATGTGATACAGGAGATAAGAGACATTGACCGTCTCCCCCCAGCCAGAGACAACAGAGCATTAGATGACCTCTCTATCAAGGTACAGTCCCTGGTAGGGATGCTGGGGTCCCAAAAGGAAAAAGGGATCTATGAACTGTACGCTAACTCTAATGTAGAGAGGATACTAGAGAAGCTCCCTCCCGCCCGACAAGAGCGTTTTCGGCGGCAGAGAGACTACCGCGACCCCAACGGTCCAGAGACATCCCTCCTAGACCTATCTGAGTTCCTTGCCAGGGAGGTCAGTAGCCTACGACTCGACACGTTCGTATGGAGTGGACCAAGCCCAAGACTCGGACCTCGGGGATCAACGGATAACCGCCGGTTGGTGACCGTTATGCACCAAGCCGAATCAGTACCGCAGCACAAGAACCATCACACCCCCTCGACGAAAGAGGACCAGTGGAAGATTGAGTGCCAGTACTGTGAGGGAGAACATCGGCTGTACCAATGCGACACTTTCGGGAAGCTGACCACGGACGAGGTGAGTCAGTGGATCAAGGACCACCGCCGCTGCTTCCGCTGCACGCGCAGCCACCTAGCAGCTGAGTGCCGCTTGAAGAAGAAGTGCAGCAGGTGCGGTGGCACCCACTTGGAGGTCCTGCATGACATCAACAGGCGTCAGCCAGGACAACAGAGTGGGCCCGTCGCGGTAATGTACCATGCCGAGGCGGTGGCACCAGTACCGAAGAGCCACCAGACCGCTCCCTACTGTACCTACTGCGACGGCGGACACTGGCTGGCACAGTGCGCCGAATATAAGACACTGAACCCCGTCCAAGTTAACCAGTGGCGTGAGGCGGCCCAGGCGGGCGCCGCTTACCGCGCAGGGGTGGCCCAGGCGGGCACCGCTTACCGCGCAGCACGGTGCGGAGCCCACCAGAAGATCCAAGGCAACCGACCAACAGGAGTGCTCCACATTGACCAGCATAGCGGGACCCCCCGAGTGCTCCTCAAAGTGGTCAGAGTGCTCCTGAGCTACGAGGACAAGGTCCTGGACGCGTGAATATTAAAGGCAACCAACTTGTGTTCGGCTTTTCTCTGATTGGCCGCGCCCCCCCGCCCCCACGCGCAGGCAAGCGCAGCCGTCCCACGTCCCAAATGAAATCCAAAGAGCAAGCGCGGCAGCGCGGCAGCGCGGGCAACCAACTTCTGTAGTGTTGGGCTGCTGTTCCAACGCACTTGTGTTGGGCTGTGGTAGCAGTGGAGCGTGGAGCGCTGCTGACTGATTATTATGTTTCGCGTTTTTAACAACCAACGGTAGATTCACTCGTCACTGTACATGTATAAACAAAGCCCATACAGTTATGAAATAATAAACACTGTTAGGACTCGCAATAATAAACACTGTTACGACTATATATATACTAGACTAGACTAGACACATAGCCATAATTTAAGATATAGTTTATGTATTCGCAAATATGAGAGCTCTGTCATTGAAGTGGGTGGTGGCAGTGTAACAACGTTCACCCTGATGTAAAGTAGCGATTTTTATTGTTTTGTCATGACAACCCAATTACATAATCCAACATATGTGTAAAGAAACAACATATTCCAGTTAACGGAATATTTTTTAATGATTCATTACGGTATAAATCCTTGCTGAAGAGCCAGCGGGGCAATGCGGTTGTTCATTCACCGGCTTCAGTGCGCCGCCCGCGGCTTGACTCGGTTCAGCGTTCACCCTGATGTAAAGTAGCGATTTTTATTGTTTTGTCATGACAACCCAATTACATAATCCAACATATGTGTAAAGAAACAACATATTCCAGTTAACGGAATATTTTTTAATGATTCATTACGGTATAAATTAGGTTAACTGGAGCTGTGGAGGCACCTTGCTGAAGAGCCAGCGGGGCAATGCGGTTGTTCATTCACCGGCTTCAGTGCGCCGCCCGCGGCTTGACTCGGTTCAGCGTTCACCCTGATGTAAAGTAGCGATTTTTATTGTTTTGTCATGACAACCCAATTACATAATCCAACACATGTGTAAAGAAACAACATATTCCAGTTAACGGAATATTTTTTAATGATTCATTACGGTATAAATCCTTGCTGAAGAGCCAGCGGGGCAATGCGGTTGTTCATTCACCGGCTTCAGTGCGCCGCCCGCGGCTTGACTCGGTTCAGCGTTCACCCTGATGTAAAGTAGCGATTTTTATTGTTTTGTCATGAAAACCCAATTACATAATCCAACATATGTGTAAAGAAACAACATATTCCAGTTAACGGTATATTTTTTAATGATTCATTACGGTATAAATTAGGTTAACTGGAGCTGTGGAAACTATTATCTTAAATTATGGCTATGTGGCTAATATGGCTGTCTCAAACACAAGGACCTGGGGGAGCCTCATGCGCATGCGCGGCTCTCTGCCGCGACTCTCTTGTCTCTCTTGTCTCTCTTGCCGCAAGGCCGCGTGCTAGTGGATTGATTGATTGGCCGTGTGGCCAATCAGAGAAACGCTGAACGAAAAGCTGAACACAAGTTGGTTGCCTTTAATATTCACGCGTCCTGGACACTTACGCCGTCCTGGACGATGGGTCTGAAAAGACTCTCCTCCTCGCTTCCGCAGCAGCCCAGTTGGGCCTGCGGGGTGTCAAAGATACCATGACCATACGCACCATCAGAAGGGACCAGAAGACCATAAAAGGTGAAAAGGTCTCCTTCAAGATAGCAGCAGTGGACCAGACCGAGAAGCAGTATAGTATAACCAACGTCTTCACCAGCCACGACATAGGCTTGTCTCAGTACACCTACCCCATCCCACAGCTGATGGCTAAGTATGTGCACCTACGTCAACTACCTATACCGCTTATCGACGGCGCCACACCGACCCTGCTCATCGGCTCCGACCACGCGGACCTCATTCTCCCAATTGAGGCGGCCCACATCGGACCCAAAGGATGCCCAGTCGCGGTTCAGACCCGACTGGGATGGACGCTCCAGGGCCCCCTCTATGGACTTGACAGTCAACCCACATCTACAAGCTGCCTACACACAAAGGCGAGCGACACCGGCCACTCCCTCGTACAGCAGAGGCTATTGACATTAAGCGAGAGGCCAGTGAGAGAACCGTGGGCACCAGAGGGAGTTCGGAACTCCACCCCCCTCAGCTGCGCTTCAGACGTAGCTGACCTCGAACCCAGCACCCCAAGCGACTCCTTGACGGGGCGGCCGGGACCGGCCCCTCCTCAGACGGAGTACAGAGCAAACAAGAGAAACAGACGGAGGAGGAGGAGGCACAGCCAAGCACAGATCAAAGCAGTCTCAGGCCCGCTTCCTCCTAAGCCCCCCTTCATCCCGTCCAGTCGTCATGACCATAGACCAGTCACTACCCCGAGCTGCGTGGCCGGCCGGCCGCGTAAGCAAAGTGACCACTGGTGCCGACGGAAAGGTCAGAGTGGCAGAATTGCTCGTCCAAGGGCGGACCTACAACCGACCCGTGGCGAGGCTGATAGAGTCGCCAAGGCTCCCCGACTCGCTTAATGACGACCATGACCCCATGACTTTGTGAACTGCCCGACCCCCTCACAACAGACATTGAGTAGTGGACAGTGCGGTTAATCTGTCTCTGCTTAGCTAATTAGGTGGGACTAATTAGGAGGCGGCTGTTACAAAGGGTCAGATTAAACCGAATATATGTATTTATTGATTGATATATATTGCATAATATTTGTATATCGTTTGATATCCCTTGTGTATTCTTTGTACATATACACGGAATATCCCTTTAACCTACTACAGACCATAATATTTCGTTCTCTTATTGGATGGCGTGCCACCAGCGCCAGTGTCTTACCCCCAGAGTCGAGTTCAAAGCCACCGTCAAGGCTTGTCTCAACATGCCCGGTTCTGCCCAGGACTACGAGACAGAGGTGGGGCTGGTACTAGTTTGTTCGCCCAACATATAAATATGGCGCAGATGAATACAGTGGAGTATCAGAGCTTGGTTGAGTAACGTCAAGTTCAACTTGGTTGGTGTGGAGTACCGCGCACCGGAGGATCTACACCGGGGAATGCAGACCCCCTCTCCGGCTGGATTATTATTCTTATTGCTTTTAACCATGCTGTTGGAGCGGAGAAGAATCGTCTACACCCACTGCTGTGGGACCTGCCCGTGAGGACCATCACTCGAGCCCGTCTCTATTGGAGAGGCTGACCGGCTTCCACCTGTGCTGCACGCATACTGGGATTACAGTCGCTGCCTTTCGTCTGCTGAGCAGGGAGTAATATACCGCCTCCGGGAGCCTATTGAGTCCCCGCTGACCCAGACTTTGCATTAGAGCATTGCCTCCCCCTGCTGGCTTACAACCGGTGGAACCCCCCTACCAGTATCCCCTAGATATAATTCCTAATATTCAAGTTGTATTATTATCTCATGCGTAATATGAGAATGGACATTCATTATTGATTCGCCTACGCACATTCCTTTGCCTTACAAGTGCATTCAATTAAAGTATATTATGTATTCTTGCTGCTAATAAATACTTAAAGACAACTTTGTGTAGAACCGATTCATTGTGGGGAAGTGTTCTCATCATATACTAGTGTGCGGTATGGCCAGTATAATGTACATAAGACGGTAGTGGTTTAATGATACCATACTTGATTAATACAGTCAGGGAATTGTACCCCTCAGTTACAGATGGTATCTAAGTTTATCTGGAATAACAAACGCCCGAGAATCAAAAGAGCTACTACTCAACGTAGGAAACAAGATGGGGGCCTCGCAATCCCTGATTTTAAGCTTTATTTCTGGTCCTTTTCACTGAAGCCTCTGATGTGCTGGCTAGACCCTGTAGATGCTGTATCTTGGCGCTCCTTAGAAGCGGCGGCGGTCTCACCGCTAAGATTGCAGGATGTGGTGTACTCCACTGTCCCTATTTCGAAATGCCGACTGAGGTATGGACCGATCATAACTCACGTGATCCAAACGTGGCGTAATGTACAGAAGTCGTGTGGGGTTAAATGCCCATGGCACCTGGACTCTCCAATTTTTAATAACCAGCAATTACTTGTTGGGCACAAGCCGGTTAATATTCCTCAATGGCAAAGGAGGGAGGTTCATACTCTGGAGGATATTTATGATAAGAACGGCCTCCGTGCGTTTCAGGACTTAAGAGAATTTTATGATCTTCCCGGCGAGTCCTTCTTTCTTTACCTTCAACTAAGGTCAGCGCTGAGGGCGCATGGCGTGCCGTGGGCTCAAGCTTTGCAACCACACCCCTTCCTCAGGCTCATAGTGGACAGGACGACCTCCAGAGGGTTTGTCTCAGACTTTTATATGCTCTTAATTCAATCCACGTATAAAAATGTATCATTGGATACAATCTGGGGTGTGGATATCCCGGAGTTGGACCCCGAGTTTGACTGGGATGATGTTTGGGCAAATGTGGCATTGTCTTCCCGCAACCCCAATCACCAGCAAATTAATTTTAATTATATTCATAGGACCTATCTTACACCTAGGAAGCTATTTGCTATAGCGTGTTTTGATACTACTTAGGTCTGCACGGATTGATGTTGTTACTTACTAAAGGAAGGGAGATGTTACAGGCTGGGCTACAGCTCCGCCTTGTGGGCGTGCTGGGCCGGTGCCTGTATGATATGACGTGTCTCACTTCCTGGGGAAGGTGTGGTTTGTTTACTTGTTGCTTGGCAATACACGGCATTAAGAACCAGCGCGACTCGACTCTTTTATTGTACAGCTACACTTACAAACATGGTGTCAGAAGTGGGATTAGGAGGACCCAAAGAGGATTTATATACGGCCCGAAACAGCTGTTTGCAATAACAGCGGACGTTTATGTGTTGTTTGGGTGAGAGTTTGTGGCGACAATGGCATCCAGCATTCCGCCTCCGGAGCCAATGAAGATGACGGGAGACATTCACGGCAACTGGGTGAGCTTTCAAGCAGAGTTCGAGGACTATCTGCTTGCGACCGGGCTCAGCGAGAAGGAAAAGCCAGTACAGGCGGCGGCGCTCAGACGGTTAATGGGGAATGACTGTCGTCATATTTACAAACACAACCTGGGACTCACCGTGGCGCAACAAAAAGATGTGGGGGCTATTCTGACAGCACTGCAGCAATACTTCACACCGGCTAAGAACGTGATATTCGAGAGGTACGTTTTTGGCAACTTGAAACAGGAGGATGGAGAGCTGTTTGATGCTTTTGTTACAAGACTGAGAGAAAAGGCTGCCTCTTGTGAATATGGAGCTATTAAAGATGAACTCATAAGAGACAGTATTGTCCTACGGATAACTGATGAGGGCGCTAGACGGCGCTTATTAAGAGAAAAGGACCTTAAATTAAATCAGGCCATCAGTATTTGTCGAGCAGCTGAGGTCATGGACAGTAGGTTAAAGACCATGTCTCTGGGCAGCGGCAGCTCCGGGCCTGGGGACAGCGTTAACGCCACACAAGGGCAGCGATATGGACGGAGGCCTGCCAGCAGGCCATCCGAGGCCAACACATCGGCACAGCCACAGAACATGAGAGACACTGGTGAATGCAAGTACTGTGGCACACGGCACAAACGTGGGCGTGACCAGTGCCCCGCCTTTGGTAAATCATGCCGTTCATGTGGCACGGCTAACCATTTTGCAAAAGTTTGCATGAAAAGAGGCCAGCAGGCTCGCCAGTTAAATGCTGTGGATGACCCATGGCCAGGGGAACGGGAGGACAGCGACCGGGAGGAGAGAGACGTGTACACAGTAGAGAGCGTGGGGGCTGTGAACACTCAAGGTAAAAAGTGGTTTGTCAACCTACCACTGCAAAAAGGCCTCCAAAGGTGCCAGCTCGACTCGGGAGCCACATGCAATGTGATGAGCATCAAGGACAAGTCAAGACTGGCACCTAGAACACCCCTTCAGAAGAGCTTCATCAAACTGAAACTTTACAACAGTGAGTGGATGAGCTCGTTGGGGGTGTACAGCACACAATGCGTCATTAGGGGTAAGACGCACAGACTGGACTTTGAAGTCGTACATACTGGCCAGAGGCCCTTGCTTTCGGGGGAGACATGTGAGAGGCTTGGTCTGATACGCTTCACCATTCCTGAGGAGCTGAATAAAGTGGAGCACTGCAGGAAGGTGTCACTGACCAAAGAGTGGCTCGTCAGCACCTACCATGATGTGTTCACCAGCCCTGTTGAGTCTCTGCCCGGTGATATTCACTTTGAGCTGGACAGCACGGTGGCGCCGGTGCAGTGTGCTCCCAGGAACGTTCCAGTGGCCCTGAAGGCAGCTGTTAAAGCACAGCTGGATAAATATGAAGAAGATGGGCACTTGACCACAGTCACTCGACCCACGGACTGGATTAGCAATCTGGTCATAGTGAAAAGGCCAGACAAATTGAGACTGTGTATAGACCCAAAGCCCCTTAACCGAGCTCTGAAACGGTCCCATTACCTGATGCCCACTTTGGATGACGTGCTGTATAAGCTGCCAAAGGCACGTATATTCACGCTGGTGGATGCACGGGATGCATTTTTACAGTGCCGTTTGGACGAAGAGAGCAGCCTGATGACAACGTTCTGGACACCGTGGGGTAGGAAACGTTGGCTAAAACTCCCTTTCGGTGTGTCAGTGGCTCCAGAGCTGTACCAAAGAAAGCAGCATGAGCTGCTGGCTGGCTTGACGGGGATTGAGCCCATAGCTGATGATATCCTCATAGTGGGCTGTGGGGACACAGAGGATGAGGCCAACCACGACCATGACACGAACCTCGTCGCTCTGATGGACAGATGCAGAGAGGTAAAGCTGAGACTGGGCCTGAAAAAGCTGCAGTTTCGACTGAAGGAGGTCCGCTTCCACGGCCACATACTGTCCGCAGAGGGCCTCAAGGTTGACCCTGACAAGGTCAGGGCGGTTCTGGACATGCCAAACCCCACAGACGCAAAAGGGGTCCAGCGATGTGTTGGGTTTGTGAACTACCTGTCGAGATTCATGCCACGCTTGTCAGCGGTATGTGAGCCTCTGAGGAGACTGCTCGACAAAGATGTGATGTGGCACTGGCTGCCCAAACATGAGGCTGCCATGAAGGAAATCAAGGCTCTGATCACGGCGGTGCCAGTCCTAAGGTACTATGACGTCCACAAGCCGGTCACCGTACAGAGCGACTCCAGTCAGACGGGTCTGGGCTGCTGCTTGCTTCAGGGGGGACAGCCTGTCGCATTTGCCTCTCGTGCATTGACCCAAACGGAGCAAAATTATGCACAAATAGAAAAGGAGTGTCTAAGCATCGTATTCGCCTGTCAACGCTTCCACTACTACCTATATGGGAGGGGTGATGTGACTGCAGAGACCGACCACCGCCCGTTGGTGTCCATCTTCACTAAGCCTCTCCTCAGTGCGCCAAAGCGCCTTCAGAGCATGCTCCTCACACTGCAGAACTACTCCCTGGCGGTGGTGTACAAGCCAGGCCCCGAAATGTACATAAGTGACACACTCAGCAGAGCCACCACCCCACCACAGAGAACAGATACACTGTACAGACGAGAAATGGTCTGCAGCATGCGGCAGGAGCAGTGGGACACGGCCGCCATTCGGCAGGCGGACTATCTGAACGTCAGCAGCCAACGTCTGGCACAGATTCGAACACACACTGAGGAGGATGTGTGTCTGCAAACACTCAAGTCAGTCGTGCTGAAGGGATGGCCAGACCACAGAGAGGAGACCCCTTTAGCCGTCCGGGACTATTGGGCCATCAGGGACGAGATAAGTGCACAGGATGGCGTGCTCTACAGGAGTCAGCGCATCATAATTCCGAAAGCTATGCGTCCGGAAATGCTGAGACGGATCCACTACAACCATGTGGGGGCCGAGGCGTGCTACAGACAGGCTCGTGATACACTGTACTGGCCCGGTATGCAAGGGGAAGTCAAAGATTACGTACAGCAGTGCTCCGTGTGCAATGAGTATGCACACGAACAACAGAAAGAGACTATGATGTCACACCCGCTCCCCACACGGCCCTGGCAGCTGGTAAGCATGGACCTGTACAGCTATGCAGCACAGAACTTTCTTCTGGTGGTGGACCACTATTCGGACTTCTGGGAGGTCGACTTGCTCCCTGACCTGTCAGCGGACACCACGATCCGACGATGCAAGGCACAGTTTGCTCGCCACGGGGTCCCAGACAGGGCCATTTCTGATGGTGGCGGCCAGTTTGCCGGTGGGGAGTTCCGGGCGTTTGCGAAGGAGTGGGGCTTTGAGCACGTTATGTCCTCACCGAGGCACCCGAAGGCTAACGGCAAAGCGGAGTCGGCGGTAAAGATTGTGAAGAGCCTGTGCAGAAAGGCAGACCGGGCCAGAGAGGACCCCTGGAAGGCCATTTTACATTGGAGAAACACACCCACTGAGGGTATGCAGTGCAGCCCTGCACAGCGGCTTATGTCGCGGAGACTGAGAACCCTTCTCCCTGTGGCCGACCAGCTGCTGGTACCTCAGGTCGTCACAGGGGTCCCGGACAAGCTGAGAGTGAAACATCAGGCAGCGAAGTTGATGTATGACCGATCGGCGAAGGATCTGCCGGAGCTGAACGTCGGCCAGCCCATACGGATGAAGCCACTCCCGGGTGACAGGACGGGCCGATGGAGAAGAGGCGTGTGCCTGCAGCAGTTGGGACTCCGGTCCTATCTGGTCGACGTGGAGGGAACTGCGTATCGCCGCAACAGGGTTGATCTCCGACCAGCAGAAGCGGCCCCTCCCCAGCCGTCAGTTCACCCAGAATTGGCCCCAGAACAGCCTGCGAGGGGGGGAAGCACCGAAGAGGTCGTCAGCGGTCCTGAGGAGTCTCCAAAGTCATCAGCCCCGAGGTCGACGCCATCTTCCCCGCAGACTGGTAACACACCAGGCCGTGAGTTACAGGCCCGGGCCTTCTCCCGGAGCGGGAGGCCGTTACGGCCTCCGGACAGACTTAACCTCTAGGTCGCACACAAACTGAGACTGTCTCACACGCACACATGCACACACACACACACACACACACACACACACACACACACACACATAGTCACGCTCGCACCCCAGCACACAAGGACTGTGCACATGCGTATGGACTGTAAGATATAAAAAAAAAAAAAAAAAAAAAAGGGAATGGGAATGTGGGAAAATTGTGATTCTGTGTTTAATTGTGGTTGTTATTGATGAGGTGTTTTGATACTACTTAGGTCTGCACGGATTGATGTTGTTACTTACTAAAGGAAGGGAGATGTTACAGGCTGGGCTACAGCTCCGCCTTGTGGGCGTGCTGGGCCGGTGCCTGTATGATATGACGTGTCTCACTTCCTGGGGAAGGTGTGGTTTGTTTACTTGTTGCTTGGCAATACACGGCATTAAGAACCAGCGCGACTCGACTCTTTTATTGTACAGCTACACTTACAAACACTGATAACCGACTCTCTGTGCACTTTGTGCTCTCAAAAGGCCACTGGCACTTATATGCATATGTATTGGGATTGCCCACCAGTGGCCCGCTTCTGGAGGTCAATAACGGACAAACTTTCAGATCTGTGTGGCTTAACTATCCCATTCACAGCTGTTACGCTACTCCTGAACGATGTAACAACACTACCTGCGTCCGTACAACTAAAAAGGGTTGTCCTAG
Organism: Notolepis coatsorum; assembly: GCF_963971535.1. Taxonomy (NCBI): domain Eukaryota; kingdom Metazoa; phylum Chordata; class Actinopteri; order Aulopiformes; family Paralepididae; genus Notolepis; species Notolepis coatsorum. Next base: position 53,937 of record NW_028171493.1, read on the forward strand.
CGGGCGTCACAGCAGCGAAGAAGCTAATAGCATTGAGATGGAAGGAGCCTGAGAAGCTCACAGTGATTAACTGGTCCCTAACACTGTTGGATGTGATTTATCTTGAGATATCCACGGCGCGGGTGATTGGGGTGGGGCAGGCTGGGATTGACCTGTGGTTCGCAGCAGCTGAGAAGCTCAGGACCGCCGTGTGCGGCTGAGCGGGGTTGGGGTGCTTGTTCGGGGGAGTCCGGCGGTCTCATGGGAGGGGGAGGAGGAAATGTCTTGTCTGTCTTGTCTTTTGTGATGTCTTGAATTTAACTGGGGATTTTATTGGGGGGCAGCTATTTAGCTATTTCTTCACTATTTGGTCATTTATTAGATAGTACCCCTTGAATTTTGAATTTAAAATTTAAAAAGGTTGAACTCTGTTTTCTTTTCTTTTTGTCTTTATAATTTATAAATTGTTATTTCTGTATTATTATTGTTTTTGTGATTTTCCTGTGAAGTTCTGTGTATTGTGATTAAAGTGTTGTCTTGTTTCATGTAAATAATAATAAAAAAAATTTGATCAAAAACAAAAAAGCATTGTTTTCTAGCAATGTGGGGTTGTACCAACACTGTCTATGTCTCAAATTCTATTTTTTGCGCATTCCTCCAGTTCAGATGAGACACGGTCCTCCCCCAGTGAACTAAGCCATTCTGAATTTAGCGTACCTGTGACGTGTAAGGATTCTGATCTGCATACCTCAGCTCCTTCTGTGGTTGTAGCCACCGCCCACAATCAACAATTTGCTCAACACCGGAGCAAGTGGAAATAATGCAAAGCGGTTTCCCTGTCACTTCCTCAAAAAAAGAGAGAGAGAGGGAGAGAGAGACAGATAGAGAGAGGGAGAGAGAGGCTCTCATACGGTGCGACTCGTCTCGGAGCATTTACACACACTCGCGATTGCGTGTGTGTGGGGGGAAACATGCGTGCTCTCGGAGCATCTCTCTCTCTCTCTCTCACTTGCTCGTTCTCACTCTCGCTCTCTCTCGTATCACAGCACTCGCTTGTATCACCGCCAACCTGTTGCAAAATATCATAGCGCATGCTCCCACGCGTATTCCGATCCGTGCAATAATATTCACAGGGGTATATATTGTCATTTGAAACAAGTTACCAATGCATTGTCCCGTGGTGAAATTAATTAGGTCTCCCTCTCTATCTCTCCCCCCAAAGCCAGTGTAGACTGTGGCTGACTGTCACTCAAAGCGCATTGCGAGTATGGGCGGAGCCAAAAACAGCTTGGAATCTGGAAGTGCAGAAAATGCTCTAGAGTACTTGATTAGAAATACAAAACAATGATTTTTTTTAATTTTTATAAACCTTACAGATGTGTTCCATAGACTCACAGGAATTGTGTAAAATTGCCCAAATAGTGTAAGAAATAGTAAGATAGTTCCCCTTTAAAGTCAGCACTTACTTGTTTAATTTAAAATCCATTGTGGTGTACGAGCCAAAATTCTGAAAATTGTGACAATGTCAAAATATGTATGGACCTGACTGTAGTTTGAAATTTATTGAGTAAAATAGTTTGAATATGGTCACCAGTAATGTCATCGGGGACATTGAATCCTTGTATTGTTAATTACAGCTTGATGAAATTATATGGTAGCAGTCCCTATAAGACAAGGTATTGCTATTTTTTCCTCTACATCATTTCATGGTGCTGTACTTAAAGGGGAACTATCTTATAAATGACCTTTTCCAGTGTTTATGGTTATTTTCTAGCTATGTGGACTTATAGTAATAGGATCTATGTCTCTAATTCTCGATTTGGCGCATTCTTCCAATTCTCCCCTCACAATAATGTCCCTCCCTCAAGTGAGTCATCTGAAAATTAGCCTATATGGGACGTCATATGGTGCGTAAGCGTATTTGCATAATAACACCCGCCCCCTCTAGCTGCCCGCCGAGCGAGAGCGAGAGAAGCAGAGAACTGTAAACGCTCTGCGTGTCTCCCTCTCCCTCTCGAGGAAGTCCACCACGTGCTGCGCTACAGCTCATGCTCCCGAACCGAGAGAACTGTAAACGCTCTGCGTGTCTCCCTCTCGAGGAAGTCCACACGTGCTGCGCTACAGCCCATGCTCCCGAACCGAGAGAGAGAGAACTGTAAACGCTCTGCGTGTCTCCCTCTCCCTCTCGAGGAAGTCCACCACCGTGCTGCGCTACAGCTCATGCTCCCGAACCGAGAGAGAACTGTAAACGCTCTGCGTGTCTCCCTCTCCCTCTCGAGGAAGTCCACCACCGTGCTGCGCTACAGCTCATGCTCCCGAACCGAGAGAGAGAACTGTAAACGCTCTGCGTGTCTCCTCTCCCTCTCGAGGAAGTCCACCACCGTGCTGCGCTACAGCCCATGCTCCCGAACCGGAGAGAGAGAACTGTAACACTCCGGGAGGACACAGTGTGTTTACTTTTCTTTTTCCTCTCTCTCTCTCTCTCTCTCTCTCTCTCTCTCTCTCTCTCTCTCTCTCTCTCTCTCTCTCTCTCTCTCTCTCTCTCTCTGAACAAGGTGAGCCAGGTTATCCCCCCTCCTCCCATTCTTTTTTCCAAGTACGGGGGCAAACAAATACTATGAGGGTACTATAAGGAGGTCTGCATAGGGGCCCGTTAGAGGGGGCCTGGGCACAGTGGGCAGGGTCTTTGCTCATGGCATTAGGGTCGGGTCCATATGAACGGCCGTCATAGAATACAATAAGTATTCTGACACTCTTGTGCCCCTCTTTTGGTTAAATTGCACATTGAAGGGGCCTTTCTAGGGCAACCCTTCAGCTAGGAAATAGACACCCACAACATCTCAATAAACACAGACATGCCTAATGACCTTTACACCAAGTCTCCTGTAAAATAACAATATCAACACCAGTAACCTTGTCTGGTTTACCTGGCATGTATGTACCTTTTTAAAGGAGTACTACCTACTAATTACCACTGACCATAACGTGCTCAGCATGTCCTGGATGGATCTCAGTTCACTGTGGGCGGGGCCTCTCTCTCTCTCACTCAGTGTTTGAATGAGCTGCCTGCTGCGAGCCGATTGGCTGCCGGCAGCTGCCATATAAGGGCATGGGCCAGCAGTGGAGGCAGGAAGTGGGGTAAAGAGGAAGTGGAAAGACGGCTCTTAGAGACCGGCAGCGGAATGTGCAGCCTAACAACATTTAGCAGCAACCGCTCCCTCCTCTTCTCTCTCTTTCTCTCTCTTTCTCTCTTTCTCTCTTTCTCTCTCTCTCTCTCTCTCTCTCTCTCTCTCTCTCTCTCTCTCTCTCTCTCTCTCTCTCTCTCTCTCTCTCTCTCTCTCTCTCTCTCTCTCTCTCTCTCTCTCTTCTCTCCTCTCTCTCTCTCTCGACTGACTGTCACTCAAAGTGCTTATGGGCAGAGCCAGGCCATAACAGCCTGATTTCTTGTGGCTGAAAAATGATGGGTTTGAGTACTTGATTAGAAATATAAACCAATGCATTTTTTTTTTAAACGTACAGATGTCTTCAATAGACTGACAGGAATTGTTTAAAGTTGCCCAAATAGTGCTAGGAATAGTAAAATAGTTCCCCTTTAATACAGCACAAGGATTCAATGTCCGGGACATTATGTCGCTGATGACATCATTGGTGGGATGTGTGAGATTATGTACAAAATAAAGCATTCTTTTTTGGTAAAGTGACCCTGTGGAATATTAAATTGTGGCTTTGGAATAGTATACGTCCACATTTCTAAATATGTACTGATAGGGCCTAAACTACACATGTGCTATAAATGATCATGTACATGTCAAAATACTTCCCAAAGGTCAGTGAATACCACGATCACAACACCAGAGGGAGCTCCACAAATCATGTTAAACCCAGATTCGGCTCAAATAAGGGACTAAACACGTTTCGCAATTATGCCACATCAATGTGGAACGCCCTACCCAAAGCTGTAAAGGAATGTGGATCACTACCCACTTTCAAAACCTCTCTCAAGGGACACCTACGGGAGACTGCAATTCAACACTGGCCCCTGTAAATATCCTAACCCAACCCCCTCCAATGTACAGTCATTTACCTAGTATGGTTTTGTCAATAGTTCAATGTACAATTGTGTTTGTTTGTACAGTGTCTCCTCCCCCCCCCCCTCAATGTACAGTGTTACTTGTTTATACAGTGTGCCCCCCGCCCCCCCCCCCCCCCCCCCCCCGCCCCCCCCCCCCCCCAACCACCTCCAATGTAAATTACCCAGTATGGTTGTCAATATCCCAATGTACCCAACCCCCCCCCACCCAACCTCCTCCAATGTACAGTTTCTACGTCAAATGTATATACTCCCTTTTCTTGACTCCTTCTGTATCACAAACAGTACTGTATTTGCAAATCTGGTATGTCATAAATGTATAGATGTAGCAGTACTGACTATCTGTATGTCATGTATGTCATATATGTCTATATGAATTGAAAATGGGGGACCCTGATGGAAACAAGACAAACGTCTTTCTCAGGTCTGCATCCCCTTAACAATTGTATGTATTGAGCCGTACTGTATTGTACCCATTCTGCAATCTGTTAAATAAAGTTTTCATTCATTCATTCATTCATCTGACAGCCTGTGAACTCCTTTTAACCTCCTTGACTACACAAACACAATGCCGTTTTGAGGCGTACCGGTAATACATACATGTAAAAGGCTCCACCTCGCCTCTCTGGATAATGACGGTGAGAACCAGAACCAACTGCGGGACGCTCTCTGTGAAGGTCTCTATGAGCCGCAGGAAACTAAGGTCCAATTTCTGCAACGCCGCCAAGACATCCAGGTAGTGCTTCTTTGTGAAGAGTCTACGCACGGCGACTTCCATGACACCGGCATACCTAGGAGGAAATGTCACGAGTCTCAGTACTTTTCTTCAAAAGTATACAAAGCAATACACACACACACACACCAATTTCTTTTGAGAAGATGGTGCAGTACAAGAATAAATCCCATCGTTATTCATATTAATTATAATGAATATTTACTGTTGGACTGTGGTAAAATTTTCCATGTACGAATAAATAAAAATAAATTATGCTGCTCGACTGCTAGTTACGTAATTGCCTGTCTTTAAACTATAGTATGGATGAACAATGTAAATAATCTAAAGATATGAAATTACGCGTTAGTTGGCTTTGTTATTACACTACTCTTTATTCTTTATTATACTTTTTTTTTACTGTATGAAGCACAATCTCAGGAGGCTCATACAGAACCAAGCATTCCACTGTAAAATGTACATTGTACGCCTATGTGTTAATAAAACTAAACTTGAACTTACTGTGAGCACATGATGCCAATAAAAAGTAAACAAAGCGTACCGACCTGAGGAAGACTCCCATTTGAAACACATGGAGAGTCTTGAGTGAGACCGGGCTCAGACAACTCTCCACTGTGGTCCATGTCTTGTAGTCAACACGGCGATACAACAGCCAACTGTAGAGCTGTCCGATGACGGAGGAGCCGATCAGGAACAACAATAGGAGCCACATGTATACGTAGGCCTCTTCTCGGTAGAAGGACACAATCGCCCATGCGTCCAGCACAATGTCACCCAGAACAAGCAGCAGACCCACGCAAGTAACCGTGAAGTCCCAAAGAGGGTTGTCAGACATGGTGCATGTAGTCCTGAAATTCCAAACAAACTTTTCTCACTAAACTAACCACGACTGGGCCCTATTCCCCGTACCTGGTTCAACTAAGTCGATCAAGAGTAGTGATGTGACGTTTGAAGCAAGGCTCCGGAGCTTGTGCCAATCCAGCTTTTTTTAAGTGGAGCCTGTATCTCACTAAACTAACCACCCCTGGTATCTATAGACTACGGTTTAATTTACATAAAATGTGGGTAAACAGGCTCAGCACGACACACCCCTTCTTGATGTGTGGAATGTGAATCACTACCCACCTTCAAAAACACTCTCAAAAAACACCTACGTGAGACTGCAATTCGAAACTGGCCCCTACAAATGTCCTAACCTAGTTGTACAGTAAATGACCAAGTAAGGCTTTGTCAATATTCCAATGTACAGTGTAAAATGTGTGTGTGTCCCCTTCCCAACCCCCCCCCCCCCCCCCCCCACCTCCAATGTACAGCCCTCACCCAACCCACCCAACCCCACCCCACCCAACCAACCTCCTCCAATGTACAGTTTCTATGCCAAATGTATATACACTCCTTTTCTGGACACTTTTGTATCACAAACAGTACTGTATTTGCAAATCTGATATGTCATAAATGTATAGATGTAGCAGTACTGTCTATCTGTATGTCATGTATGTCATATATGTTATGATGAATTGAAAATGGGGGACCCTGGTGTAAACAAGATGAAAGTCTTTCTCTGGTCTGCATCCCCTTAACAATTGTATGTATTGAGCTGTACTGTACTGTACCCATTCTGCAATCTGTTAATAAACTTTTCAATCAATCAATCAATCAATAGGGCTCTAAAAAACCCTCAGCTCAGAACTAGGCAAAATCTGCATATGGCTCGCTGATAACAAACTATCATTACACATGGGCAAAACAGAGTCCATTCTCTTCGGTTCAAATAACAAACTCAGCAATACCGACGGCTTCTCAGTTACAATGGGTGACAATATTGTCACAAGGAAAGAAGATATTACCTACCTGGGTTCCATCCTAGAGGCAAATCTTTCCTGTGACAAAATGGCATCCAATGTAATAAAAAAAGTCAACCAACGAACTCGATTCTTGTACCGGATCTCCTCTCTGGTAAACAAGAATACCCTGAAGACTCTGGCAGGAGCACTCATTCAGGGGTACTACGACTATGCTTGCACCTCATGGTACCAAAGCACCTCAAAGGCGCTAAAAACAAAATTACAAACATCTCAAAACAAACTGGTCAGACTACTGCTTGACCTGACTCCTAGAACCCACCTCACCCCTGCCCACTTTGACAACCTAGGATGGCTTAGAGTAGACGACAGAGTACAGCAACTTGCAATGGGCCTGGTCTACAAGATACACTACACGACCAAGGTACCCATGTACATGTCAAAATACTTCCCAAAGGTCAGTGAATACCACGACCACAACACCAGAGGGAGCTCCACAAACCCAGATTCGGCTCAAACAAGGGACTAAACACGTTTCGCAATTATGCCACAACAATGTGGAACGCCCTACCCAAAGCTGTAAAGGAATGTGAATCACTACCCACTTTCAAAAACACTCTCAAAGAACACCTACGGGAGACTGCAATTCTAAACTGGCCCCTGTAAATGTCATAACCCAACCCCCTCCAATGTACAGTAAATTACCAAGTATGGTCTTGTCAATATTCCAATGTACAGTTTTGCTTGTACAGTGTCCCCCACCCACCCCTCCTACCCAACCTCCAATGTACAGTCCCCCCCACCTACCCAACCTCCTCCAATGTACAGTTTCTACGTCAAATGTATACACTCTTTTTTCTGGACTCTTTTCGTATCACAAACAGTACTGTATTTGCAAATCTGGTATGTCATAAATGTATAGATGTAGCAGTACTGTCTATCAAGTTTCAAGTTTCTTTAATAGTTGTCATACAGAGGTACAGAATACTTTTGTACAAAATGCTTCTTACTGTTGCGCTCCAGAGACTGTGCAAGACAAGATAAGTATGGAATAAAAACATAGTAAAATTAGAAGTGAAAAAAGAGGTCACAGTGTTCAGTTTAGACATATGTACAATGTTCGATGCAGAATAGACGTAGTTACCATACAATATACAATACTGTGCAGTGTACTAATATACAATACTATATAGGGGGACTATATATAGTGCAAGGCAGAAATGGAGAAATGGGACGAGGTGCAATTTAGGTACAATTCACAGTAGGTGTACGAGTTGTAGTGCAAATCCTTTATCAATAAATATAAAGTGTAAGTGTGTTTGTGTGATCTAAAGTGTGGAGAGTGGGTGCTGCAGTGTGTTGTTTGTTTGAGTGAGTGTGTGCGTGTGGGTGTGTGTGCTGTGTGCATTTGATGGTTGTTGCATAGTGATTATTGTTCGTTTAGCGATTATTGTTCGTTTAGCAGCCTGATGGCCTGGGGATAGAAGCTTCTTCTGAGTCTTTCTGTGCTCGCCTTAAGACTCCGGTATCGCTTGCCTGACCGCAGCAGTTCAAAGAGGCAGTTGTTTGGGTGGCTCGAGTCCTTAATAATTCTCTTAGCCTTCCCCTTGCACCGCTTGATGTAAATGTTCTGGAGGGCGGGAAGCCCCCCTCCAATTGTGCGTTCGGCTGAACGTGTCACTCTTTGTAGTCTGCTACGGTCTTGTGCAGTGCTATTCCCAAACCAGGAGGTGATGTTGCCGGTCAGGATGCTCTCTATTGTACATGAGTAGAAGTTCCTAAGGATCTTCTGACTGACTTGGAACTTCCTTAGGCGCCTGAGGAAGTAGAGGCGTTGTCGTGCCTTCTTCACAACACTGTCAATGTGTGTGGTCCATGTCAAGTCCTCGGATATGTGGGCTCCGAGGTACTTGAAACTGTTCACTCTCTCAACCGGTGCCCCGTCGATGCTGAGGGGGCTGTAGTCCTTGATCCCCGACCTCCTGAAGTCCACAATCATCTCTTTTGTTTTGCTGACGTTCAGGGAGAGGCAGTTCTCCTGACACCACTGTGACAGGTTCTCTACCTCTTCCAGGTAGGCCCTTTCGTCGTTGGCAGAGATCAGGCCCACCACTACTGTGTCATCAGCAAATTTGATGATGGTGTTGTTGTTCCGCTGTGCTACGCAGTCATGTGTGTACAGGGAGTAGAGGAGGGGGCTCAGAACACAGCCCTGGGGGGCCCCTATGTTGAGCGTGATGGATGAGGAGGTGCAGTTGCCGGCTCTTACCACCTGGGGTCTGCCCGTCAGGAAGTCCAAGACCCACTGGCACAGGTCATAGTTCAAGCCCAGGTCCCTGAGCTTGGCTATGAGTTTGGAGGGGACTATGGTATTGAATGCTGAGCTGTAGTCGATGAACAGCATTCTCACATAGTTCCCCTGCCTCTTGTCCAGGTGTGATGCTGCTGTGTGCATGTGTATGTCATGTATGTCATATATGTTACGATGAATTGAAAATGGGGGACCCTGATGTAAACAAGACGAAAGTCTTTCTCTGGTCTGCATCCCCTTAACAATTGTATGTATTGAGCTGTACTGTACTGTACCCATTCTGCAATCTGTTAATAAAGTTTTCAATCAATCAATCAATCAAAACTCTGAATCTAGACCAACGCAACACTTCCGGTATTCTGAAATCATATGAATGAATGTGGATGAGAGCCTTGACATTAAGTGGTTGTAGCTACAGCTGTGGGGGTGCTGGAGACATGATCCAATAGACTTGTATACCCGGGCCCTGAGTCTCCTGAACATGCAGATTGCCCATGGAGTCTCCCACGGATTGTCCAGAGATCTAGGTTGATCAATCTGCGCATGCAGAGTTCGGGAGTAGGTGCGGGAAAGTGACTATAGCTCGGCTGAGAAAGTGCCGATCGACTTGGGATTGGTCTCTCCGTGTTCAGCAGACTCAGGCCAGGCATATACAAGTCTATTGGATCATGTCTCCCGCACCCCCACAGCTACAACCACCTAATGTCAAGGCTTTCATCCACATTCATTCATTTTCTCCCCCCACTCTCCCATGATTTCAGAATACCAGAAGTGTTGCAGAGATCTATACTAGCAGTCAGATTGTATTAGCTACCACCCATCACTTCAACCGCTACCACGTCTGCAGATTCTTCGTTTTACTGTGATAACCTGAATAGTTTTCATTCCAATCTTTTAAACTTTTCTGTGAATATTCATGACCTCTAGCGGATGCTTACCCCATGACCTTTCCTCTAGCGCCACCATTTGGCCAAACTCAATTTTAAAATGAGCGCATCTCCTGACCCATTTGTTGTACAGTAACGGAAATTGTATATTTGTATAATATGTATTATTAGGGGTGTGGTCAAAATGTGTCATTGAGGATTGGGGGTGTTCTGGGGATTTACCGCCACGACAACACAAGTATAGTTTTAAAATGTGCTTCCTTATGAAAATGTACATCCATAGCCTGTATATACGTACATAGGTTTAACACGAATTATCTTTTTATGGACAATGAACGTGTAATATAAAAGTGAATAGAAAATACATATTATGGCAGAAGCAGTTTAAGGTTCTTATCACTTTAATAGCCCAGTAATACAAATGAGGTCATAGAAAAGTTGACCTGGATATTGACCTTTGGTCTCAGCAGAGCGGACTCAACTAGTAAGGTCCACTAGGCCTACACTCTGTGTACCAACACTGTTAGATATAAAACTGTTATAAGCATAGAAAAATAGGTTTGGCACATAAGAATGGATCCTCCACTTAATAAAAAAAAACACCAACATAGGCTCCCCCCCAGTATAATGCTAGTTATTCAAACTGTTACAATACAATTGTATTCTATACACTGAAAAGAGCCATATGCTTCCACGAACATGAAACGTTAAGGTTTTATCATAAACCTTATTGAAGCTCTCTATTAACTGGTAAACAATGTTTTGACATATGTAACAAAAATATTATAATAATAATAACGAGTGAGCTAGGAAAAGTAACATCAAGTAGGTCTACGGACTACCAGTCTTCCTCATTGTGTCACTGACTGTAGAGAACAAATCAACAATGCTTGGTTAGTCACGTGTCACCCTGCAGACTCATTAAAGGAACACGCCAACATTTGGGAAAATTAGCTTACCGTCTTCTCCAGAGAGAGACAAGAAGATACCAGTTTCCTCTCTGTGCGTTCAGTAGAAAGCTATCTGGCTGCATGTTAGCCTAGCTTAGCACAATGAATGGAAGTGGACAGTGCCCCTTAGCCTTCGGGAGAGGTGTTAGTTGGACAATGCCTAGGCTAACCGGCACTGTCCGCTTCCATTCATTGTGCTAAGCTCCATTGCGTCCAATAACGTGCAGCCAGATAGCTTTCTACTGAACGCACAGAGAGGAAACTGGTATCTATCTTATTGTCTCTCTCTGGAGAAGACGGTAAGCTAATTTCCCAAAATGTTGGCGTGTTCCTTTAAACACTGTTAAAAGATTGAGAACGCGGGCGCCCCCCAGTGGCGAACCACATAACGCGCTGAGTCGCAGCACGGCCGACCCGGGTTCGATTCCCGGACCCGTCGTTATTTGCAGAATGTCTTCCCCCCACTCTGTCTCCCGTTCCTCCTCTCTCTCTCTCTCTCTCTCTACTGGACTGCCCAGTAGCAAAAAGCGATAAACGCTAAAAAATAAATCTTTAAAACAAAAAGATTGAGAACGCTTTACATTTATATTATGGTGAGAATTAGCCTACAAGTAACACGTGGAAGTGTCACTCAGCACAACAATAAAACAAAGGTCTTAAGAGGGGAAGCCGGGCCTTGATGGTAGATTGTGTACATTCGTTGTTCTTGCAAACAAGTAAACAAAGTTAAGTATGAACAGATACAACAGTGTTCAAAAATACATTAACAAAGGTTTCAAACGTTTTCGTTAAAGCCAGATGTACCATTTTTTGTACCTTATCTCGTACAAAAACTTACTGACAGAGTAAAGCAGATCAACTTTACTCACTTAGTAGAAACGGCATAAAAATACCGAACGTATTTTGTCATATTTTTCTACAGTGAGCTTATCAAATGACCACAGCTTCCAACACTGTGTCTCAGCCTTGCTTGATTTACAATACGCCAGGCCTATTGAAATGCAGCATATGAAAGTGAAAGTTGCCCATAGAGCAGCTCCTGTCACTGGGAACACAACTCATATAGAAGTTCAGAAAGTACACTACAAATGGTAGCGACTATCATCGTTGCCATCTGTTTAGCGCCCTTCAAAAAGCGCCTGGCTGCATGGAATTTCCAGGTTTCCATGATGCCAGTTACCCAGGTGGGGTATCTCCCAGGCCTTTCTGTGTGGAGTTTGCATGTTCTCCCCGTGCTCGCAAGGGTTTCCCCCCCCCGATAAGATAAACCCAATGGAAAAACATGCACAACAACAAGATCGCTAACGCTGTGGCGTCCTTGACGAAGACGGACAGGAGCACTTGGATTGGTCCCCTGGCGCGGCTCACGTGGCGCCTGTCTGCTCCCGGCTGCCCTTGGGGGGGAAGGACGACGGGATGGGTTAATCGCAGATACGCATTGTATGCATGGTTCGCATGTGTGCCAAATGGTGACCTCGGAGCAGGTCCTAAATTATTATTATTATTATTATTTAAGCAATTTTACCAATTCCATGCAGTTCCTTTCTTCTAGTATAAATTTGATTCTGCATGATAAGGGGCCTTTAGCAGCATTGTGTCAGACCAACCACGCCTTTAACTTTCATCATGTTATTGTCATTATTCATGCATTGTATGCATTCCGTTCCGGTCTGTGACTAGTTTTTCTTGTTGACATGCCACAAGAATTAGCTATATGGTTTCTGCACACAGGTCTCCACCCGCCTACCCAACCCCCCCCCCACACACACACACCTCCTCCAATGTACAGTTTCTTCCCCCTAAAATGTATATACCGGTACTCTCTTTTTAGACTATTTGTGTACTCTGGTATGTCATAAATGTCTAGATGTAACAGTACTGTCTACCTGTATGTCATGTATGTCATATATGTTATGAATTGAAAATGGGGGACCCTGATAAACAAGACGAAGTATTTCTCTGGTCTGCATCTGTATTGTACCCATTCTGCAATCTGTTAATAAAATGTTCAATCAATCTGTCAACTGTTATTATATGCTTGCTTGAGCTGCTCCATCACACCCTCCTCTTTCACTATATCACATTGCCTTATAATTTCACACTCTTGTTCAAGATGTCGCTTTTATTTGAATCCCAGAAGCTGGCCCTTTGTTTTCATGTAACATGTTGCTTACCGATTGTATGGTTGTGGAATTAATTGCTGTACGTCTATATGATCAAATTGATATACATTCTCCCACATTGCTAAAGAACTTAGCCTAGCTGCCATATATCTGGAACGCCTCCATCCCTGATTGATTGATTGAATTGATTGATTGAAAACTTTATTAACAGATTGCAGAATGGGTACAGTACAGTACAGCTCAATACATACAATTGTTAAGGGGATGCAGACCAGAGAAAGACTTTCGTCTTGTTTACATCAGGGTCCCCCATTTTCAATTCATCGTAACATATATGACATACATGACATACAGATAGACAGCACTGCTACATCTATACATTTATGACATACCAGTTTTGCAAATACAGTACTGTTTGTGATACAAAAATAGTCCAGAAAAAAGAGTATATACATTTGACGTAGAAACTGTACATTGGATTGGGTAGGTGGGGGGGGGGGGTGGGGGGGGACTGTACATTGGAGGTGGTTGGGTGGGTGGGGGGGGGGGTTGGGTAGGAGTGGGGGGGGGGGGTTGGGTAGGAGGGGTGGGTGGGGGACACTGTACAACTGTACAAACAAAACTGTACATTGGAATATTGACAAGACCATACTTGGTAATTTACTGTACATTGGAGGGGGTTGTGTTTGGACATTTACAGGGGCCAGTTTCGAGTTGCAGTCTCCCTTAGGTGTTTTTTGAGAGTGTTTTTGAAAGTGGGTAGTGATTCACATTCCTTTACAGCTTTGGGTAGGGCGTTCCACATTGATGTGGCATAATTGCGAAACGTGCTTAGTCCCTTGTTTGAGCCGAATCTGGGTTTAACATGTTTTGTGGAGCTCCCTCTGGTGTTATGATCGTGGTATTCACTGACCTTTGGGAAGTATTTTGACATGTACATGGGTACCTTGGTCGTGTAGTGTATCTTGTAGACCAGGCCCATTGCAAGTTGCTGTACTCTGTCGTCTACTCTAAGCCATCCTAGGTTGTCAAAGTGGGCAGGGGTGAGGTGGGTTCTAGGAGTAAGAAGAAGAAGAAGAAGAAGAAGTTTCAAGTTTCAAGTTTCTTTAATAGTTGTCATACAGAAGTACAGAATACTTTCATACAAAATGCTTCTTACTGTTACGCTCCAGAGACTGTGCTAGACAAGATAGTATCAAATAACATAGTATAGCATGTAATTTTAGAAGAAGAAAATGAGGTCACAGTGTTCGGTATAGACATATGTACAATGTTCTGAGTTACCATATAATATACAATACTATGCAGTGTACTAATGTACAGTACTATATAGTGCAAAGCAGAAATGGGATGAGGTACAATTTAGGTACAATTTACAGTAAGGTGTACAAGTTGTAGTGCAATCCTTCATCAATAAATATAAAGTGTGGGGAGTGGGTGCTACAGTGTGTTTGTTTAAAGTGAGTGTGTGCGTGTGGATGTGTGTGCTATGTGCGTTTGGTGGTTGTTGTTGTGTAGTGTTCATTCATTGTTCGTTTAGCAGCCTGATGGCCTGGGGATAGAAGCTTCTTCTGAGACTCCGGTATCGCTTGCCTGACCGCAGCAGTTCAAAGAGGCAGTTGTTCGGGTGACTGGAGTCTTTAATGATTCTCTTCGCCTTGCCCTTGCAACGCTTGTTGTAAATGTTCTGGAGGGTGGGGAGCCCCCCTCCAATTGTGCGTTCGGCTGAACGTGTCACTCTTTGTAGTCTGCTTCGGTCTTGTGCAGTGCTATTCCCAAACCAGGAGGTGATGTTGCCGGTCAAGATGCTCTCTATTGTACATGAGTAGAAGTTCTTAAGGATCTTCTGACTGACTTGGAACTTCCTTAGGCGCCTGAGGAAGTAGAGGCGTTGTCGTGCCTTCTTCACAACACTGTCAATGTGTGTGGTCCATGTCAAATCCTCGGATATGTAGGCTCCGAGGTACTTAAAGCTGTTGACTCTCTCAACCGGTGCCCCGTCGATGCTGAGGGGGCTGTAGTCCTTGACCCCCGACCTCCTGAAGTCCACAATCATCTCCTTTGTTTTGCTGACGTTCAGGGAGAGGCTGTTTTCCTGGCACCATCCCGCCAGGAACTTGACCTCTTCCAGGTAGGCCCTCTCGTCGTTGGCAGAGATCAGGCCCACCACCACTGTGTCGTCAGCAAATTTGATGATTGTATTGCTACTCCGCTGAGCCACACAGTCGTGTGTGTACAGGGAGTAGAGGAGGGGACTCAGAACACAGCCCTGGGGGGCCCCTATGTTGAGGGTGATGGATGAGGAGGTGCAGTTGCCTGCTCTCACCACCTGGGGTCTGCCAGTCAGGAAGTCCAAGACCCACTGGCAGAGGTCATAGTTCAAGCCCAGGTCCCTGAGCTTGGCTATGAGTATGGAGGGGACTATGGTATTGAATGCCGAGCTGTAGTCGATGAATAGCATTCTCACATAGTTCCCCTGCCTCTTGTCCAGGTGTGATGCTGCTGTGTGCAGCACATGGGCTATGGCGTCCTCCGTGGACCTGTTGGGGCGGTATGCAAATTGCAGGGGGTCCATGTTGATGGGGAGGGAGGAGCAGATGTAGCCCTTTACTAGCTTCTCAAAGCACTTCATGGCTATGGAGGTGAGAGCTACAGGGCGGTAGTCGTTGAGGCAAGCAGGCTTGGATTTTTTGGGTACAGGGATAATAGTGGACTTCTTCAGGCAGGTGGGGATGACAGCCTGTTCTAAGGACAGGTTAAATATGTCAGTGAATACTGGGGCCAGTTGGTCGGCACAGACTTTTAGAGAGAGATGACTGACTGGAAACGTGTGCTAATGTCATCACTGGTCCCGGAGGCTTGAGTAGATGAGGATGAGAAAGACAACAGGCCCTCCTCCCTCTTAAATCCAGCTTCCTGTTTGTCCAATTTATTTTTCCTTAAAGGGGATCATTTGACATTTTGAATTCCTGTCTTTTATGTTTCTTCTCCCACACACATTTAGGAAGGAGTATTTTACATCCGCACTACAGTTATATACCCCAAAAAACTTGTTTTTAACAATGTCACAGCTAGCCACAAGCTAACTCATTATATTGCAAATGTTCAGTTCCCATTGTTTTCAATGAACATACCAGTTTAGGCCATAGCTGAAGGACAAATAGACCTGTTTAAACTTCTTCCCACTAAAACTGACACAATCCAACGGATCTGACTTTGTGTGAACTACAAATTATACCAAGTAAATCCATAGAAATTGAAGTATCCGGTGTATCTCAACAGGTACAGGATGCAGACGTTCCATTCCCTGTGCAGCTCAGTGGGTAGAGCAAGGCACCAATACTGCCAACGTTAGAGGTTCCATTCCCTGTGCAGCTCAGTGGGTAGAGCATGGCACCAACACTGCCAACGTTAGAGGTTCCATTCCCTGTGCAGCTCAGTGGGTAGAGCATGGCACCAACACTGCCAACGTTAGAGGTTCCATTCCCTGTGCAGCTCAGTGGGTAGAGCATGGCACCAACACTGCCAACGTTAGAGGTTCCATTCCCTGTGCAGCTCAGTGGGTAGAGCATGGCACCAACACTGCCAACGTTAGAGGTTCCATTCCCTGTGCAGCTCAGTGGGTAGAGCATGGCACCAACACTGCCAACGTTAGAGGTTCCATTCCCTGTGCAGCTCAGTGGGTAGAGCATGGCACCAACACTGCCAACGTTAGAGGTTCCATTCCCTGTGCAGCTCAGTGGGTAGAGCATGGCACCAACACTGCCAACGTTAGAGGTTCCATTCCCTGTGCAGCTCAGTGGGTAGAGCATGGCACCAACACTGCCAACGTTAGAGGTTCCATTCCCTGTGCAGCTCAGTGGGTAGAGCATGGCACCAACACTGCCAACGTTAGAGGTTCCATTCCCTGTGCAGCTCAGTGGGTAGAGCATGGCACCAACACTGCCAACGTTAGGGGTTCCATTCCCTGTGCAGCTCAGTGGGTAGAGCATGGCACCAACACTGCCAACGTTAGAGGTTCCATTCCCTGTGCAGCTCAGTGGGTAGAGCATGGCACCAACACTGCCAACGTTAGAGGTTCCATTCCCTGTGCAGCTCAGTGGGTAGAGCATGGCACCAACACTGCCAACGTTAGAGGTTCCATTCCCTGTGCAGCTCAGTGGGTAGAGCATGGCACCAACACTGCCAACGTTAGAGGTTCCATTCCCTGTGCAGCTCAGTGGGTAGAGCATGGCACCAACACTGCCAACATTAGAGGTTCCATTCCCTGTGCAGCTCAGTGGGTAGAGCATGGCACCAACACTGCCAACGTTAGAGGTTCCATTCCCTGTGCAGCTCAGTGGGTAATGGGTATAGTATAGAATAGAAGTACTTCATTAATCCTGAGGTAAATTCAGCACCACAGATCGCTCACAATAAACATTTAGGTAGTCAAAAATAAAAATACACAGTCAAAGATATACATTCTAAAATATGTATATACATTCTAAAATATACAATACAATAAATATAGTAGAAAGTGTGTCTTTTTAAGTGGAGTGAGTTTAACTCGTCTCGTTTACATAGGTACATTATACATAGACAGTAATGTTACATCTAGACATGTAATAATAGAGTAAACTTGTACCCATACAGTGTTACATCTAGACATACCAGATCTAGTAATAATAGAGTAAACTTAACTTTAGTCTCAGTAACAATGTTCATAAAGTGTTGAGTGCTACAGTGTAGGTTAGTTTATTAGGACAAGTGCATGACAGTAAGGTTAGTTAGGGTTAGATTTTTTTTATTTAGATAATGGTTGAAGTAGTAATAATAGAGTAAACTTAACTTTCGTCTCAGTAACAATGTTCATAAAGTGTACATCTAGACATGTGTACATAGACAGTAATGTTACATCTAGACATACCAGATCTAGTAATAATAGAGTAAACTTAACTTTAGTCTCAGTAACAATGTTCATAAAGTGTACATCTAGACATTTATGACATACCAGATCTAGTAATAATAGAGTAAAGTGTTGAGTGCTACAGTGTAGGTTAGTTTATTAGGACAAGTGCATGACAGTAAGGTTAGTTAGGGTTAGATTTTTTTTATTTAGATAAATGGTTGAAGTAGTGAGTCTTTAGTCGATGGCGAAAGATTAGACGGGATTCGGCTGTCCTAACTGGGGTGGGTAGTTCATTCCATCATTCCAAGTTAAGTTTACTCTATCAAGTAAAGACACTGTACAAACAAACAAAATTGTACATTGGACTATTGACAAAACCATACTAGGTAAATGACTGTACATTGGAGGGGGTTGGGTTAGGATATTTACAGGGGCCAGTGTTGAATTGCAGTCTCCCGTAGGTGTCCCTTGAGAGAGGTTTTGAAAGTGGGTAGTGATCCACATTCCTTTACAGCTTTGGGTAGGGCGTTCCACATTGATGTGGCATAATTGCGAAACGTGTTTAGTCCCTTATTTGAGCCGAATCTGGGTTTAACATGATTGTTAAGGGGATGCAGACCAGAGAAAGACTTTCGTCTTGTTTTCATCAGGGTCCCCCATTTTCAATTCATCAGGACATATATGACATACATGACATACAGATAGTCAGTACTGCTACATCTATACATTTATGACATACCAGATTTGCAAATACAGTACTGTTTGTGATACAAAAAGGAGTCAAGAAAAGGGAGTATATACATTTGACGTAGAAACTGTACATTGGAGGAGGTTGGGTGGGGGGGGTTGGGTACACTGGGATATTGACAACCATACTGGGTAATCTACATTGGAGACGGTTTCTGTGTATTGTCGCAGTGAAAGGGTTAACCGTTTTGTAGTACGGCAGTGAAATGGTTAAATCACATTTCCATTGTCTCTGTGATGTTTTGATCAGAACGTTTCAGACACTGATAGCAGGCCTAAAAAAACGAGGTTTATTTTAATTTGTTTAAAAAAATTTTTTATATGAAATGGAATGCATTGTAGTTTTTAGCTGTTTTTTTAAGGTTTAGAGAACAAGACAACCCACGTGACAACTTGTTTTATTAATGAAAATGTAATCGTAACTGGCATGTATCAAAATATCATTTTTTTGTCAGAGCTTTCACAAAATAGCTTGCCACTTAAGTTTTTCCCCAAAAATTACTTACATCAAAATGGTAAACAGTAATATCAAACAGTCTTGCAATATTTTCCAGAAAGTACAAATTTGCCTCCGATATGAAAAGCACCGGTGTCCATTCTATGACTTAAGTCCAACCAAAGACACAACTCAAAGTTGTACAGATTCAAAGTGACACCCAAAAAAATGGAATGTTTTATGGTATGAATCGCTGTCCAATTGACCAAATCATTCTTAAAGATCACACAGAGGGCAAACAGTTGGACAATTAAATGAGAAGACAATTCACCAAATAAAAAGACTGGTTTGGTCACTTACATTTTGTGCATAGCTGTAAGGCAACAATTGCCATCTTTAACCTTTTTTTTAATGTTTATTCTTGAACAATACTGTGGCCTTCTTAATGGGAATCTGCACCACTGTAAAAATATATATCTTGGGTCCTAGTTAATTTCACAGATGTGGATTAAGCCTAGTCCTACATTTCAGGTAAGGAAGGGTTTGTACTGTAGGTTGTGGTGTGAAGGTAATCATCTAAGGTAAGACAAGGTTTGTACTGTAGGTTGTGGTGTGAAGGTAATCATCTAAGGTAAGACAAGGTTTGTACTGTAGGTTGTGGTGTGAAGGTAATCATCTAAGGTAAGGAAAGGTTTGTACTGTAGGTTGTGGTGTGAAGGTAATTATCTAAGGTAAGGAAAGGTTTGTACTGTAGGTTGTGGTGTGAAGGTAATCATCTAAGGTAAGGAAAGGTTTGTACTGTAGGTTGTGGTGTGAAGGTAATTATAAGGTAAGGAAAGGTTTGTACTGTAGGTTGTGGTGTGAAGGTAATTATCTAAGGTAAGGAAAGGTTTGTACTGTAGGTTGTGGTGTGAAGGTAATTATAAGGTAAGGAAAGGTTTGTACTGTAGGTTGTGGTGTGAAGGTAATCATCTACGGTAAGGAAAGGTTTGTACTGTAGGTTGTGGTGTGAAGGTAATCATCTAAGGTAAGAAAAGGTTTGTACTGTAAATTGTGGTTTGAAGGGGAACACCACTGAATTTAGCTATAGGAATAAAAAAGATGTATATACTGTACATATATATATTAAAAAAAAAAAAAAAAAAGGGTGACAGTGATAATCTGGGGTCTGGGCAGACCTTTTGGTGTTAATCTGGGGTCTGAGTAGATTTCTGGTGATAATCTGGGGTCTGAGTAGATTTTCTGGTGATCATCTGGGGTCTGAGTAGATTTTCTGGTGATCATCTGGGGTCTGAGTAGATTTTCTGGTGATCATCTGGGGTCCGAGACTTTCTAGTGATAATATGGGGTCTGGGTTTGATTTTCTGGTGATAATCTGGGGTCTGAATAGACTTTCTGGTGATAATCTGGGGTCTGGGTTTGACTTTCTGGTGATAATCTGGGGTCTGGGTTGACTTTCTGGGTACTACCGGTTCACACTATTACAAAATTAAGCTCATTTGTGTTAGAGCTCATATATGCATACAAACAAAACACAATTATAAAAGTCCACAAATTCTGTCTTCCTTTCATCGTCAACAGAGCAGCTCCAGGCTATAAATCAAAATGTTTCTTTAGCTTCAGGAGTTAGTCATATCCACAAATATTAACTAAACAGTTTTCATGTTTGTTTCTTTAGCTTCAGGAGAGTTAGTCATATATCCACAAATATGAACTCTAACAGTTTTCGGCCATAAGAACATCATGCAACTTCTTAAATGAAGTGGTATTCTCCTTTAACACCGCCTGTACTATCTGTGAAACCAGACCATTGACGCCGTAGTCCAGCTGACCCGTCTGACCTGCGGGACTTGGCACTTCTTCCCTGTATGTTGTGATCAGATCACGGGAACGACTCCATGGTCCTTGTCAATATACCTCAAACCCGTTCCTCGGGTCACCCTGATACCAGTGTGAGTAAGTGGTTATTCAAGTGTTGAAATGCTGTTAAGGCCACATTAAGTGCCCCCTTCCCCTTCCCCACCCCTTTTACAAAACAATTACCATTTGCATGTTAGGGTTGAAGTCCTAACCCCCTACAACAATATCAACAAACATTTTATTACCAATTTCTTTTTAAAGAAGACTTGAATGACATGTCAAATTTTTTTCACAGTGCAAGGAGCGACCAAACCAAACGGATCCAAAATTAGAAAACAAATAAAAAAAATAAAAAGTCCTTTCATGGCATTTGGAGTGTTTAGGTATTTGCAGTCTAGCTAGGTGTTTGTTCAGTGTCAACAACAGGACAAGTATTCATGCGAGTGGTTATTCACGTACAATATGTGCTTTTTTTGTTGTCGTACAAAACCAATGTTTAATTTGTAAATAATACAACACAAAATATTGGCTTGTAAACGGTGTGCAGAGGCAGCAGGTGAAGTGGGCTCTTCACATTTGTGTACAGTAGACGAGGATTACTATTTAAAAAACGCAGCGACCCATGTCCTGTAAGCTCCCGTCAAAAAATTACTGCCCGTCTTTCTGAATAGTGAATACTAAGTCTTCTTTTTTCTTTCAAAAAAGCATTAAAACTAAACCTTTACAAATGGCACTTTCTTTAGAAGGGGCCCTTCCTTTTTGCAAAAACTTTCCCTTCAAATGTTTTTTTCTTCTTCTTCTTTTTCTTTCTTTCTTTCTTTCTTTCTTTCTTTCTTTCTTTCTTTCTTTCTTTCTTTCTTTCTTTCTTTCTTTCTTTCTTTCTTTCTTTCTTTCTTTCTTTCTTTCTTTCTTTCTTTCTTTCTTTCTTTCTTTCTCTTTCTTTCTTTCTTTTCTTTCTTTCTTTCTTTCTTTCTTTCTTTCTTTCTTTCTTTCTTTCTTTCTTTCTTTCTTTCTTTCTTTCTTTCTTTCTTTCTTTCTTTCTTTCTTTCTTTCTTTCTTTCTTTCTTTCTTTCTTTCTTTCTTTCTTTCTTTTTTACTAAAAAAAGAAAATAGCTAAAATGGTGTCAGCTGTGTTCAGATGAGTCATGGTGCCGGAGCGGAGCGACAGACAGAAAACAATAAATAACACCAGATAAAAACAAAAATACAGCAGAAGCAACATGAGGTATCTAACGTATTGCTCTATGTTAAAAAGGAAAACGGCTCCAAATTCAATAAATTAAGTTAAATTAGGAAACAAGTAATCAGTGGTATAGATATAGAAAGAGGGAGTGTGAGGCTGAGGTGTTTGCAAACGCCCAGGGCGATGGTTAAGTTAACGTTTCTCTCTCTTCTCTCTCTCCCTCTCTTTTCTGTCCAATGAGGATGCGTCCCCTGCTGACCGCAGCGCACTCTCGCACCTGTGTCCAACACCTGTCGCCGGGCACGCTTGGCGTGTCAAAGAGCTTTTTTCTTTTCTTTGCTTCCCTGAGGTAATACTTTGGAGTGAAGAGTCCTAAGAGGAAGAGGGGAACTCCTCTGTGTCGCTGTCCTCTGGCGGAGAGCCCTCCCAGCCCGCCTTGTTCACGCCCAGGTGGCTCATCATGGCCTCAGAGAGACGCGTGTCTGAGAAGCGCGACCACTCGCTGAACAGAGGCTCCACCACGTATGTTATGAAACCTACAAAAGGGACGACAATAATATCAGTCAATGGTTCGTTCCTTGTTAACTAAATCAGATTTAATTCATTTCTCTTTCTCTCCATCTGTATAAATAGTGAATAGTATGTAGGGATGGGGGGGGGGAAATCAATACAGCGATGCATAGCAATATTTTGTGTGCAGATATTATATTGATACACTGACGGCGATATTTAAAAAAAAAATCAAATAATAATCATTTTAAATTGGAGTGAGATGAACAGACAAAACATTATCTTATCAGATAAAACTGATGATTTATATATATACAGTATATATGTTTTATGTTGGGGACATAATTTGCAGTTGAAAAAAGGTAATAAATCACAATATATCGTGATATTATTATCGTGACTAGTATCGTGATAACATGGTATCGTGGGGCCTCTGGTGATTCCCAGCCTAATAGTATAATTATGCCTTTAGCTTCTGTGAAATCTGAAGGCTGGAAGAACAAGATGGCAACAAACCCATTGTAACAGACTTTAAATAAAATTTTAAAAAAAATCACAATTTTGACAAGACATTCTGAATTAATTTGTATTTGTGACTGGTGTAGAGTTTGTTCTCACCTATCTGTATATTGGCCATAGTGTTTGTGACTGTGGTGTAGTTTGTTCTCACCCATCTGTATATTGGCCATATTTTTTGTGACTGTGGTGTAGGGCTGCACGATAAATCGATATCGCGATTTGGAATGATGCAATTATCAAATCGCAAAAAAAATATATATATATATATCGCAATTTTTTATTTTTTTTAACCAGGCAGTCCCATTGAGATACAAGATCGGTTTGGGAGAGGGAGGTAAGGGTTTTAGATTGTGTGTTGTGAAGTTTAGACTTCAGAGAGGGAGAGTAAAGTACAGAAAAAAAGGTACTGTTGGGTACCGGTATCGATTCCCAGGTAAAAATAAACATTTTCAGGCTCGGTGTCCCGAAAAGACCCACCGCGTAGGCCAGATGCAAGCCGCATTATACAATAAACCTTTGTAGGGTTGCTTATTTTTTTATTTTATTATAATCGCAAATGTAATCACAATCGCAATATCCGTCAGATAAATCGCAATTAGATTATTTCCCAAAATCGTGCAGCCCTACGTGTGGTGTAGTTTGCTTGATTGATTGATTGAAAACTTTATTAACAGATTGCAGAATGGGTACAATACAGTACGGCTCAATACACACAATTGTTAAGGGGATGCAGACCAGAGAAAGACTTTCGTCTTGTTTACATCAGGGTCCCCCATTTTCAATTAATCATATATATATTCATCATATATGACATACACGATATACAGATAGACAGTACTGCTACATCTATACATTTATGACATACCAGATTTACAAATACAGTACTGTTTGTGATACAAAAAGAGTCTAAAAAAGAGAGTATATACATTTGACGTAGAAACTGTACATTTGAGGAGGTTGGGTGGGTGGGGTGGGGGGTTGGGTAGGCGGGGTGGGGGAAACTGTACAACTGTACAAGCAAAACTGTACATTGGAATATCGACGAAACCTTACTTGGTCCCAAGAAGAGGGTCTCGTGTATTATTGGGTTAGGACATTTACTGTACATTTACAGGGGCTAGTTTCGAATTGCAGTCTCCCGTAGGTGCTCTTTGAGAGTGGTTTTGAAAGTGGGTAGTGATTCACATTCCTTTACAGCTTTGGGTAGGGCGTTCCACATTGATGTGGCATAATTGCGAAACGTGTTTAGTCCCTTGTTTGAGCTGAATCTGGGTTTAACATGATTTGTGGAGCTCCCTCTGGTGTTGTGGTTGTGGTATTCACTGACCTTTGGGAAGTATTTTTACATGTACATGGGTACCTTAGTCGTGTAGTGTATCTTGTAGACCAGGCCCATTGCAAGTTGCTGTACTCTGTCGTCTACTCTAAGCCATCCTAGGTAGTCAAAGTGGGCAGGGGTGAGGTGGGTACTAGGAGTAAGGTCAAGTAGTACGGTAGTCTGACCAGTTTGTTTTGTGATGTTTGTAATCTTGTTTTTAGCACCTTTGAGGTGCTTTGGTACCATGAGGTGCAAGCATAGTCATAGTACCCTTGAATGAGTGCTCCTGCCAGAGTCTTCAGGGTATTCTTGTTTACCAGAGAGGAGATCCGGTACAATACCGGTAATCTAGTTCGTTGGTTGACTTTTTTTGATTACATTGGATGCCATTTTGTCACAGGAAAGATTTGCCTCTAGGATGGAACCTAGGTATGTAATTTCATCTTTCCTTGTGACAATATTGTCACCCACTGTAACTGAGAAGCCGTCGGTCTTGCTGAGTTTGTTATTTGATCCGAAGAGAATGGACTCTGTTTTACCCAGGTGTAATGATAGTTTGTTATCAGTGAGCCAGGTGCAGATTCTGCCGAGTTCTGAGCTGAGGGTTTTTTCAACCTGTAACTTGTTCTTGTCAGAGACCAGCAGGGCTGAGTCGTCCGCGAACAAGAACAAGTTGCAGTCACAAGCTGACGACATGTCATTTGCATAAATTAGGAACAGTAGCAGTCCTAGTATGCTTCCTTGTGGAACACCACAGCTCACTGTGAGGGGGGGGGTAGGGTACCATTTACCTCCACCATCTGTTCTTTCCCCTCAAGGTAGGATTGCATCCAGCTCACTGATTGACAAGCTAAAAGCAATTGGTTTTAGCTTGTCAATCAGAATGGAGTGATTGACAGTGTCGAAGGCCTTTTGTAGGTCCAGCATGACCATGCCGCAGTATTTGCCCGCGTCCACCTCTTGTTTGATGTGGTCGTTCAAATTGAGAAGGCATGTGTCAGTGGAGTGGGATGTTCTGAAGCCAGATTGGAATTTGTAGATTAGATTACCGGTAGTTTCCGCTAGGTACTTTTCGACCTGTTCGTAGACTATTTTTTCCATGACTTTCGAGATGGAGGTAAGAATAGAAACAGGGCAGTAGTTGCCTGGGTCTAATTTGCTGCCCTTTTTGTGCAGGGGGGTCACTCTCGCAATTTTGAAGTCCTTGGGGACGTGTCCCTGTTTTATGGAGAGGTTTATTATGTGTGTGATGACTGTTCTCTGTGATCTGTATATTGGCCATAGATCTGGTATGTCATAAATGTCTAGATGTAACAGTACTGTCTACCTGTATGTTATGATGAATTGAAAATGGGGGACCCTGATGTAAACAAGACGAAAGTCTCTCTGGTCTGCATCCCCTTAACAATTGTGTGTATTGAGCTGTACTGTACCGTACCCATTCTGCAATCTGTTAATACAATTGTCAATCAATCAATGGTGTTTGATTGACTGTGGTGTAGTTTGTTCTCACCTATCTGTATATTGGCCATGGTGTTTGATTGACGGTCACACATGGGGCTCACATCAATGCTGTGTTTCTTCTCCGTGTCAACTGAGGGGGAATTCAGGTATGGTTAGACTCCGATGTCTTTTACACACACACACACACACACACACACACACACACACACACACACACACACACACACACACACACACACACACACACACACACACACACAC